>NC_053023.1:536025720-536312624 GCF_003073215.2 Triticum urartu | reverse complement strand
AGAGAATAGGCATAAGTATTGTGACATAATGTGTAATAACAGCCCATAATGCAATAAATATCGATATAAAAGCATGATGCAAAATGGACGTATCAACTCCCCCAAGTTTAGACCTCGCCTGTCCTCAAGCGAAAGCCGAAATTGAAAAATATGTCCACATGTTTAGAGATAAGAGGGATCGATAAGGCGATTAAGTTGGGTAACGCCAGGGTTTTCCCAGTCACGACGTTGTAAAACGACGGCCAGTGAATTGTAATACGACTCACTATAGGGCGAATTCGAGCTCGGTACCCGGGGATCTCTTATGCTAATGTAACAATTAAATCACAATTTCAATTATGAATCATAAACTTCATTGAAAGCTAACAAACTCTAATCTCGGTCATTGAGGCAATTGCAATTTATCATAACATAGGAAAGAGTCAATATAAGAGCTTTTCAGCAAGTCCACATACTCAACTATCATTTAGTCTTTCAGAATTGCTAACACTCACGCAATATTTATGGGTATGGAGTTTTAATCGGACACAGAGAAAGATAGGGGCTTATAGTTTTGCCTCCCAACATTTTACCTCAAGGGTAATGTCAACAATAATAGTTCATGGAAACTCACATCCAATTAGCTATATATATGAGGATCTTTCCAACACATTGTGCTTGCCAAAGGACAGGATGTAAAAAGGAAAGGTGAAGATCACCATGACTCTTTGCATGAAGTATAAAACTAGAATAAAAGATAGGCCCTTCGCAGAGGGAAGCAGAGGTTGTCATGCGCTTTTATGGTTGGATGCATGAAATCTTAATGCAAAAGAACGTCACTTTATATTGCCACTTGTGATATGGACCTTTATTATGCAGTCCATCGATTTTATTTCTTCCAAATCACAAGATCGTATAAAGCTTATTTTCTCCACACTAATAAGTCATACATATTTAGAGAGCAATTTTTATTTATTGCACCGATGACAACTTACTTGAAGGATCTTACTCAATCCATAGGTAGATATGGTGGACTCTCATGGCAAAACTGGGTTTAGGGATATTTGGAAGCACAAGTAGTATCTCTACTTGGTGCAAAGAAATTGGCTAGCAAGAGAGGGAAAGGCAAGCTCAACATGTTGTATGATCCATGACAATATAATTTATCTCAGATGTAAGAAAACATAACCCATTACGTTGTCTTCCTTGTCCAACGTCAACTCTTTAGCATATCATACTTTAATGAGTTCTCACAATCATAAAAGATGTCCAAGATAGTATATTTATATGTGAACCTCTCTTTCTTTATTACTTCCTATTAATTGCAACGATGACCAAAACTATGTTTGTCAACTCTCACCAACTTTTATTCATCATACTCTTTATATGTGAGCTCATTACTCTCCATAAGATCGATATGATCTCTTTATTTCTTTTTATTCTTTCTCTTTTATTTTATTCCCTCAAGATCATAGCAAAATAATCAAGCCCTTGACTCAACACTAATCTTTATTATATATAGTTCACAGACTCGATTACATAAGAAGATCATAAAGCAAAACTCACAACTAGATCATACTAATTCTTTATTCTACTAGATCAAGATATTACCAAAAGGATCGAACTAAGAAAAATGGTAAAGATAAAAGGTGATGGTGATACGATACCGGGGCACTCCCCCAAGCTTGGCAGTTGCCAAGGGGAGTGCCCATACCCGTTGCTCAGTTCTTCTTTGTTGGTGAAGAAGGTGATGGTTTTGTTGATGGCGTAGGTTTCTTCCTTAATTTGTGCTTGAGGACAGAATTTTGATCCCTTAGGTCATCGATCTCCTGCTTAATGCTTAATATCTTCTCGCATAATTCCTGTTTGTTTTCCGGCAAGAGGCGAAAAGGGATAAACTCGATCTTAGGTTTCTTTGCTCTATCAGGGAGGCTTGACTTTTTGAACTCCACATGCATGTCCCCAGGTTGAGGTAATGGGACTTCATCTTCATCTGAGCTCGTCTCCTCCTTTCCCTTGGGTTCATAGTCCTCTTCTTCTTCCGTAGTCCAACCACAATGCTCCATGTCCCCATAGACCTTAGGATCTGCAAGGTAATCATCCACATAGCTTTCTCCTTCCGAATCCTGGGATGACATATTGCTCTAATTTGCAGCAGGACAGCTCAAAACAAAGACAGGAGATATTTGCGTGATACGATGGTCAAAATCTTCGGGGGATTATATAGTGAATTTTTACCGACTAAAAGAAGTATCGTCCAAGAAAACGGAGTCCGGAGAGCACACGAGGTGCCGACGAGGCAGGGGGCGCGCCCACGGGGGTAGGGTGCGCCCTCCACCCTCGTGGAAGCCCCGTGTCGTTTCCGGTCTGCTTCTTATTTTCCTATTTTCTTAAATATTCCAAAAAGGAAAAAATTGCCATTAGAACTATTTTGGAGTCAGTTTACTTACTGTACCATGTACCTATTCCATTTCGGAGTCTGAAACATTCTGGAAAGTGTCCCTTATGTATTCCTCTGGGGTTACAGTTTCAATAATATTAGTTTCAACATTTATAGGATTACCTGAGATATAATGTTTGATTCTTTGGCCATTCACCACCCTCAGATTTGTGCCTTCGAAGTTGTTGATTTTTATGGCACCGGAATGATAGACCTCCTCAATGACGTAAGGACCTTCCCATTTAGAGAGAAGTTTGCCTGCAAAAAATCTTAGACGAGAGTTGTATAACAATACATAATCACCTACGTTAAACTCACGTTTTTGTATCCTTTTATCATGCCATCTTTTAACTTTTTCTTTAAACAGCTTGGCATTTTCATAAGCCTGGGTTCTCCATTCATCAAGTGAGCTAATGTCAGATAACCTCTTCTCACCGGCAAGTTTGAAGTCATAGTTGAGCTCTTTAATATCCCAATATGCCTTATGTTCTAATTCAAGAGGTAAGTGACATGCTTTTCCATAAACCATTTTATACGGAGACATACCCATAGGATTTTTATATGCAGTTCTATAGGCCCATAATGCATCATCAAGTTTCTTTGACCAATTCTTCCTAGATCTATTAACAGTCTTTTGCAAAATTAATTTGAGCTCTCTATTACTCAATTCTACTTGACCACTAGACTGCGGGTGATAAGGAGATGCACTTCTATGATTAACATCATACTTAGCAAGCATTTTACGAAAGGCACCATGAATAAAATGTGAACCACCATCAGTCATTAAATATCTAGGGACTCCAAACCTCGGAAAATAACTTCTTTAAGTATCTTAATAGAGGTGTTATGATCAGCACTACTAGTTGGGATAGCTTCTACCCACTTAGTAACGTAATCAACAACAACTAAAATATGTGTGTACCCATTAGAGGAAGGAAACGGTCCCATATAATCGAAGCCCCAAACATCAAATGGTTCAATAACAAGTGAATAATTCATAGGCATTTCTTGACGTCTACTAATATTACCAATTCTCTGATATTCATCACAAGATAAGACAAACTTATGGTCACCCTTGAAGAGAGTAGGCCAATAAAAACCGGATTGCAATACCTTGTGTGCAATTCTATCTCCAGCATGGTGTCCTCCATAAGCCTCGGAGTGACACTTACGTAGGATTTGTTCCTGTTCATGCTCAGGTACACAACGTCTAATAACACCATCTACTCCTTTATAAAGATGTGGGTCATCCCAAAAGTAATGCCTTAAATCATAGAAGAACTTTTTCTTTTGCTGGTATGTGAAACTAGGTGGTATAAATTTAGCAACAATATAATTAGCATAATCAGCATACCATGGAGCACTACGAGAAGCGTTTATGACAGCTAATTGTTCATCAGGAAAGCTATCATCAATAGGTAGTGGGTCATCAAGAACATTCTCTAACCTAGACAAGTTTTCTGCAACGGGGTTCTCAGCTCCCTTTCTATCAATAATATGCAAATCAAATTCTTGTAGAAGGAGAACCCATCTAATAAGTCTAGGTTTAGGATCTTTCTTTTCCATAAGATATTTAATAGCAGCATGATCAATGTGAACAGTTACTCTAGAATCAACAATATAAGGTCTGAACTTATCACATGCAAATACAACTGCTAAAAATTCTTTTTTGGTAGTAGCATAATTTCTCTGGGCATTGTCTAGAGTTTTACTAGCATATTGAATAACATTTAATTTCTTATCAACTCTTTGTCCTAGAACAGCCCCTACAGCATAATCACTAGCATCATACATAATTTCAAATGGTAAATTCCAATCAGGTGGCTGAACAATAGGTGCAGAAATCAAAGCTTCCTTAAGTATTTCAAATGCTTCTACACAATCATCATCAAAGACAAAAGGGGTATCTTTTTGTAATAGATTAGTCAGAGGCCAAGAAATTTTTGAGAAGTCCTTAATGAACCTCCTATAAAAACCGGCATGACCAAGGAAACTTCTTATACCTTTGATGTTCTTGGGACACGGCATCTTTTCAATAGCATCAACTTTAGCTTTATCAACTTCAATACCTCTTTCAGAAATGTTATGCCCCAAGACAATGCCTTCATTAACCATAAAGTGGCACTTCTCCCAATTCAAGACAAGATTAGTTTCTTCACATCTCTGCAAAACTCGATCAAGGTTGCTCAAGCAATCATCAAAAGAGGATCCATAAACGGAGAAATCTTCCATGAAAACCTCACAAATCTTTTTACAAAAGTTAGAGAATATAGATATCATGCATCTTTGAAAGGTAGCAGGAACATTACATAAACCAAAAGGCATACGTCTATAAGCAAAAGTACCAAAAGGGCAAGTAAAAGTGGTCTTTGCTTGATCATCAGCTGACAGAGGTATTTGAGAGAAGCCAGAGTAACCATCTAGAAAGCAAAAATGTGTATGTTTGGATAATCTTTCTAGGATTTGATCAATGAAAGGCAAAGGGTACTAATCTTTTTTAGTAGCTTTATTTAATTTGCGAAAATCAATTACCATCCTATAACCTGTAATAATTCTATGTGGAATCAATTCATCTTTATCATTAGGAACAACAGTAATACCTCCCTTCTTAGGGACACAATGGACAGGACTTACCCACTGACTGTCAGCAACGAGATAAACTATACCTGCCTCAAGGAGCTTTAATATTTCCTTTCTTACCACTTCTTTCATCTTAGGATTCAGCCGTCGTTGGTGATCAATAACTGGTTTGGCATCTTTCTCCAAATTTATTTTGTGTTGACATAGAGTGGGACTAATGACCTTAATATCACCAAGAGTATAACCAATAGCAACACGGTGCTTCTTCAGAGTTTTCAATAATCTCTCTTCTTCATGCTCTGAAAGGTTAGCACTAATAATAACAGGATATATCTTCTTTTCATCAAGATAAGCATATTTAAGAGTATCAGGTAATGGTTTAAGCTCAAACATGGGATCACCCTTGGGTGGAGGAGGATCCCCTAGGATTTCAACAGGCAAATTGTGTTTTAGAATAGGTTCCTGTTTAAAGAATACTTCATCTATTTCCCTTCTTTCATTCATAAACATATCATTTTCATGGTCTAGCAAATATTGTTCTAAAGGATCAGTAGGAGGCATGGAAATAGAAGCAAGACCAATAATTTCATCTTTACTAGGCAATTCCTCATCACGGGGTTGTCTATGAAACTTAGCAAAATTAAACTCATGAGACATATCCCCTAAACCAACAGAAACAATATCCTTATTGCAGTCTATCTTAGCATTAACAGTATTCAAGAAGGGTCTACCAAATATAATGGGACAAAAGCTATCTTGTGGGGAACCAAGAACAAGAAAATCAGCAGGATATTTAACCTTCCCACACAAGACTTCAACATCTCTAACAATCCCTATTGGTGAAATAGTATCTCTATTGGGAAGCTTAATGGTAACATCGATATCTTCTATCTCAGCAGGTGCAATATCATGCATAATTTCTTTGTATAAGGAATGAGGTATTGCACTTGCACTAGCACCCATATGACATAAGCCATGATAGCAATGGTCTCCTATTTTAACAGAAATAACAGGCATGCCTACAACAGGTCTATGTTTATTTTTAGTATCAGGTCTAGCAATTCTAGGAGTCTCATCACAGAAGTAAATAACATACCCATCAATATTATCGGCTAAGAGATCTTTAACCACAACAATATTAGGTTCAAATTTAACTTGCTCAGGGGGTTTGTGTGTCCTAATATTACTTTTGTTGACTATGGTTGAAACTTTAGCATGATCCTTTATTCTAACAGGGAAAGGTGGTTTCTCAACACAAGCAGTAGGAACAACAGGATCATTATAAGTGATAGTCTTTTCTTCAACTTTAATAGGTGCAACTACTTTTACTTCAATGGGAGGATTATATTTAAACCACTTCTCCATAGGGAGATCAATATGAGTAGCAAAGGATTCACAAAGGAAGATACTATCTTAGAGTCAAGTCCATATTTACTGCTAAATTCATGAAATGCATCGGTATCCATAAAAGATTTAACACAATCAAGCTTAGGTGTTATACTCGACTCCTTACCTTCTTCGAGGTCCCAATCTTCAGAGTTGCATTTAATTCTTTCCAATAAATCGCATTTGAATTCAATAGTCTTCATCATAAAAGATCCAGTACAAGAAGTATCGAGCATGGAGCTGAGAGAAAGCCGAGCATAAATTTTTTGAATAATCATTTCTCTTGAGAACTCATGATTGGGGCATGAATATAACATTGACTTAAGCCTCCCCCAAGCTTGAGCGATGCTTTCTCCTTCGCGGGGCCAAAAATTATATATATAATTACGATCACGATGAACAAGATGCATATGATAAAACTTCTGGTGAAATTCCAATTTCAATCGCCTATAGTCCCATGATCCCATATCATCACATAGCCTATACCATGTCAATGCATCTCCCTTCAAAGATAAAGGGAAGACCTTCTTCTTGATAACATCATCGGGCATACCTGCAAGCTTAAATAATCCACAAACTTCATCCACATAGATTAAGTGTAAATCAGGATGCAATGTTCCATCTCCTGCAAAAGGATTAGCTAGCAGTTTCTCTATCATACCCGAAGGAATTTCAAAGTGAACATTTTCAGTAGGTTCAGTAGGTTGAGGAGCAACTCTTTGCTCTACTGGTCGGGGTGAAGATACCCCGAACAAGCCCCTCAAAGGATTATGTTCCATAGTAACAAGTGACAGTAAATTTCAGCACACTATATAATTTTTTTCCTTACCAAATTCCACCTACCAAAGGCGCTTCACTCCCTAGAAATGACACCAGAAAAGAGTCTTGATGACCCACAAGTGTAGGGGAACTATCGTAGCTTTTCGATAAGTAAGAGTGTCGAACCCAACGAGGAGCAGAAGGAAATGATAAGCAATTTTCAGTAAGGTATTCTCTGAAAGTACTGAAATTATCGGTAACAGATAGTTTTGTGATAAGGTAATTTGTAACGGGTAGCAAGTAATAAAAGTAAATAAGGTGCAGCAAGATGGCCTAATCCTTTTTGTAGCAAAGGACAAGCCTGGACAAACTCTTATATGAAGGAAAGCGCTCCCGAGGACACATGGGAATTACCGTCAAGCTAGTTTTCATCACGCTCATATGATTCGCGCTCGGTACTTTGATAATTTGATATATGGGTGGACCGGTGCTTGGGTACTGTTCTTACTTGGACAAGCATCCCACTTATGATTAACCCCCATTGCAAGCATCCGCAACTACAACAGAAGTATTAAGGTAAACCTAACCATAGCATGAAACATATGGATCCAAATCAGCCCCTTACGAAGCAACGAATAAACTAGGGTTTAAGCTTCTGTCACTCTAGCAACCCATCATCTAATTATTAGTTCCCAATGCCTCCCTCTAGGCCCAAACAATGGTGAAGTGTCATGTAGTCAACTTCACATGACACCACTAGAGGGATGACAACATACATCTCATCAAAATATCGAACGAATACCAAATTCACATGACTAGATAGCAAGACTTCTCCCATGTCCTCAGGAACAAACGTAACTACTCACAAAGCATATTCATGTTCATCATCAGAGGGGTATTAATATGCATAATGGATCTGAATGATGTCTACTACACAACCTTGTTCTTGTAGACGTTGTTGGGACTCCAAGTGCAGAGGTTTGTAGGACAGTAGCAAATTTCCCTCAAGTGGATGACCTAAGGTTTATCAATCCGTGGGAGGCGTAGGATGAAGATGGTCTCTCTCAAACAACCCTGCAACCAAATAACAAAGAGTCTCTTGTGTCCCCAACACACCCAATACAATGGTAAATTGTATAGGTGCACTAGTTCGGCGAAGAGATGGTGATACAAGTGCAATATGGATGGTAGATAAAGGTTTTTGTAATCTGAAAATATAAAAACAGCAAGGTAACTAATGATAAAAGTGAGCAAAAACGGTATTGCAATGCGTTGAAACAAGGCCTAGGGTTCATACTTTCACTAGTGCAAGTTCTCTCAACAATAATAACATAATTGGATCATATAACTATCCCTCAACATGCAACAAAGAGTCACTCCAAAGTCACTAATAGCGGAGAACAAACGAAGAGAATATGGTAGGGTACGAAACCACCTCAAAGTTATCCTTTATGATCGATCTATTCAAGAGTCCATAGTAAAATAACATGAAGCTATTCTTTCTGTTCAATCTATCATAGAGTTCGTACTAGAATAACACCTTAAGACACAAATCAACCAAAACCCTAATTTCACCTAGATACTCCAATGTCACCTCAAGTATCTGTGGGTATGATTATACGATATGCATCACACAATCTCAGATTCATCTATTCAGCCAACACAAAGAACTTCAAAGAGTGCCCCAAACTTTCTACCAGAGAGTCGAGACGAAAACGTGTGCCAACCCCTATGCATAAGTTCACGAGGTCACGGAACTCGCAAGTTGATCACCAAAACATACATCAAGTGGATCACGTGATATCCCATTGTCACCACAGATAAGCACATGCAAGACATACATCAAGTGTTCTCAAATCCTTAAAGACTCAATCCGATAAGATAACTTCAAAGGAAAAACTAAATTCATCACAAGAGAATAGAGGGGGAGAAACATCATAAGATCCAACTATAATAGCAAAGCTCACGATACATCAAGATCGTACCACCTCAAGAACACGAGAGAGAGAGATCAAACACATAGCTACTGGTACATACCCTCAGCCTCGAGGGTGAACTACTCCCTCCTCGTCATGGAGAGCACCGAGATGATGAAGATGGCCACCGGAGAGGGATTCCCCCTCCGGCAGGGTGCCGGAATGGGTCTAGATTGGTTTTCGGTGGCTACGAAGGCTTCTGGCGGTGGAACTCCTGATCTATTCTGTTCTTAATGTTTTAGGGTATATGGACATATATAGGCGAAAGAAGTCGGTCAGGGGAGCCACGAGGGGCCCACGAGGGTGGGGGCGCGCCCAGGGGAGTAGGGCGCGCCTCCCCGCCTCGTGCCTCCCTGGAAGCTTCCCCGACGTCTACTCCAAGTATCCTGGATTGCTTCCGTTCCAAAAATAAGTTTCATGAAGTTTCAAGTCAATTGGACTCCGTTTGATTTTCCTTTTCTGCGATACTCTAAAACAAGGAAAAAACAGAAACTGGCACTGGGCTCTAGGTTAATAGGTTAGTCCCAAAAATCATATAAAATAGCATATAAATGCATATAAAACATCCAAGGTTGACAATATAATAGCATGGAACAATCAAAAATTATAGATACATTGGAGACGTATCACTGAATATATGATCTTCCACCAAGTAAACCAACTAGCATCAACTACAAGGAGTAATCAACACTACTAGCAACCCACAGGTACCAATCTGAGGTTTGAATACAAAGATTGCATACAAGAGATGACCTAGGGTTTGAGATGAGATGGTGCTGGTGAAGAAGTTGATGGAGATTGACCCCTCCCAATGAGAGGATCGTTGGTGATGATGATGGTCATGATTTCCCCCTCCCGGAGGGAAGTTTCCCCGGCAGAACAGCTCCGCCGGAGCCCTAGATTGGTTCCGCCAAGGTTCTGCCTCGTGGTGGCGGAATTTCTTCCTGAAAGCTTGCTTATCATTTTTTCCTCGACGGAAGACCTCATATAGCAGAAGATGGGCATCGGAGGGCCACCAGGGGGCCCACGAGGCAGGGGGCGCGCCCAGGGGGGTAGGGCGCGCCCCCACCCTCGTGGCCAGGGTGTGGCCCCCCTCTGGAACTTTCTCTGCTCAGTAGTTTTTATTAATTCCAAAAAGGACTTCCGTGAAGTTTCAGGACTTTTGGAGTTGTGCAGAATAGGTCTCTAATATTTGCTCCTTTTCTAGCCCAGAATCCCAGCTGCCGGTATTCTCCCTCTTCATATAAACCTTGTAAAATAAGAGAGAATAGGCATAAGTATTGTGACATAATGTGTAATAACAGCCCATAATGCAATAAATATCGATATAAAAGCATGATGCAAAATGGACGTATCATTGACCATGTTGACCTCGCCGCACCGAGAACACAAACACGGGGGACGAGGGCGAGGCCCAGGAAGAGAACGACCCGGAGCCGGCGAAGCCACCATAGCGGAGGCCCATGCCAAGGGGTGTACGAGCGTTGACTGGTCGGCTGCGGGGTGAGGCTGACGTCATTGGAAAATAACAGGATGTGCGGGTGTGTAGAGGGATGGCCTGGCGGCAGCACAACCAGCCATGGGGGGAGGGAGCAGGCAGTCCCGTCAGGGCTGGTTTGGGCGGCTGGAGCAGGAAGATCAGAGATTGAAGAAGCATGGCGGCCGTTGGATGGATATCCAACAGTCACTGCTCTGTGTTGACTAAGTTGACAAAGCCTTGCGTACGCGTCAAAAAAATATTTAGGAGAATGTCATCGTCAACCTAGTAGGCCCAGAAGTCAGCCTCCAAATCTGTGGAAAACAACATACAACCCATTAGCCATTATTTTCAATAATTTGCAACCCATTTGCTAATTCTTAAGGATATTTGAAGCCCGTATTCTTTTTATTAGCATTACAGACCATATATTCTGGGCACTGCTAAAAAATTCAACGAAATTTTTCATATTTCGGTGGGGTCCGAACTCTTTTAATCACGAAATTTCGAGTCACGTTAAAAATCATTTTTAAAAAATTATATCAAAATAAAATTCAAAAAACAATTCTCCGCAAAAAATGAATGAGAATTAAAATCTTAACTAGCAAGATGCTCGTGCGTTGCACGGAACATGAAGATGCATTTGTATGAGTAGTTTATCTTGTGGGAGAAAAGACGATCTTTTAATGTAATTGCGAGCTGGCTTTGGTTTTTATAAGAGTAGAGAGTAGAGAAATCCAGAAAAAATGATATTTTAATGTAATTGCCGGTTGGCTTTGGTTTAAAAATTTACAGCCCATTTCTTACAACTTATAGCCCATTTTCCAGGGAAGCCCATTTCTTACTACTTTACATCCCTCCCTTCTCGTCTTGAAGGATATTAATGATCTGAATAGTATCATATCTGGTTATTTTATGAACCTATTTATGGCGGAAGTGCAAATTCCGAATCTAAATGTGTTGAATAAGGTACATAGGCATGTATCCGAGGAGATGAATAATACTCTTATGGCGCCTTATACCGCAGAGGAAGTTAGGATGACACTATTTTCTATTGGTGATCTCAAAGCCCCAGGGCCGGATGGATTACATGCGGTATTTTACAAGCGATTCTGGGATATGCTTGGCGAGGATTTGGTGGATGAGGTCTTGAATGCAGTGAACACTAGAGTCATGCCACAAGGATGGAACGATACAATGATTATTATGATACCAAAGGTAATTAATCCAGAGAATGTTACACAATTTGGACCTATTAGCCTATGTAATGTAGTCTATAAGGTTATCTCAAAGATGACTGCTGCGAGATTAAAGGTGTTTCTGCCAGAGATAATTAGCCCAACTCAAAGTGCATTTGTTCCTGGAAGGCTTATTATTGACAATGTGTTCATCGCATATGAAAGTTTACATGTAATCAAACAGAAGAAGGTGGGTAAGGAAGGGTGGTGCGCTGTTAAGCTCGATATGCATAAAGCATATGATAGAGTTGAGTGGGTATTCCTAGAAGCAATTCTATCAAAACTTGGGTTTCATGATGATTGGATAAAATTGATCATGTTATGTGTTTCTTCGGTGGAGTATAGAGGGAGATATAATTCCACTGAACTGATACTTTCAAACCTACCAGAGGTTTACGACAGGGGGACCCTCTCTCCCCATATTTGTTCCTCCTTTGTACGGAAGGACTAACATCTTTATTATCCCATGCTGAGCAGGTGGGAGAATTAGTGGGAGTTAAGGTTTGCCATGATGCATCGGCTGTCACAAATTTACTGTTTGCTGATGATTCATTAGTATTGATGAAGGCCAATGTTCAAAATGTCGTCTGCTTGAGAACAATCTTAGACACATATTGTGCGGCCTCTGGACAACTTGTCAGTGTGGACAAGTCTAGTATCTTTTTTAGCCCTATCACACGAGTGGATATGAAGGCTGAGGTTTGCTCTAATCTGAATAATATGACTGAAGCTTTGAATGATAAATATCTGGGATTACTAGCTACTCTTGGGCTTGAAAAAAGTGACAGTTTTCAATATTTGATTGACCGGCTAGTCCCGAGACTTAGTGGATGGAAGGAAAAGTGCCTGTCTTCAGGAGGGAAGGAGATCCTTATTAAGTCAGTAGCACAAGCAATACCAACTTACACGATGTCCGTCTTTAAAATTCCTAGAAAAATTGCAAAGGAATCACGGATGCGATTTCTCGTTTTTGGTGGGGTGATGATGCAACTCACAATAGGATGCACTGGTTCGCATGGTGGAAGATGTGTATTCCAAAAAAGAAAGGTGGAATGGGATTTAGAGACATCCACTGCTTTAATTTGGCTTTATTGGCAAAACAGGCTTGGAGACTCATTGATAATCTAGACTCTTTGTGTGCAAGGATTCTCAAAGCGAAATATTTCCTTGATAGAGACCTTCTCGATACAACTTTAAAGAACAAAACTTCCTATAGATGGCAAAGTATAATGGCTGGTGTCGAGGCCCTAAAGGTTGGGCACATATGGAGAGTAGGTGACGGGGCAAAAATTAAGATTTGGGATGATGAATGGATTCCTTAATCGCCTTCCAGAAAGGTGATAACTGTTTGTGGAAATCACCTTTTGTCACGAGTAAATGACCTCATTGATCCTTTGACAGGGGACTGGGATAAACAGCTAGTTCGGCAAACATTCTGGGAGGTGGACGCCGAACGTATACTTGCAATCCCATTACCACTGCATGAAATGACCGATTTTCTGGCATGGAATCTAACAAGAACAGGTGTGTTCACGTGAGTTCAGCTTACCATGGTATTTGGGAATCTCAATTCGGTGGTAAAATACAATCTTCAGAGGGAACTTCAAATCAGAGAGATATTTGGGATTCGGTTTGGATGTTATTGTGCCTAGCAAAGATTAAAATTTTCATCTGGAGGGCACTTCATAGTGCGATTCCTTGACGATCAATTCTTGCAAATAAGCATATCAAAATAAATCCCAGTTGTCCGGCGTGCAACTTAGGTCCTGACAATGTCAAGCACCTGCTGTTTGAGTGCAAGTTTGCAACCGATGTGTGGAAATTATTAGGTATGGAAGATATAATTAAAAAGGCACGCTTGGTGGACAGGGCGGTGAGGCTATTCTGGAACATCTTTTGTGCTTAAAAGACCATGACATTCATATTCTGGGCTTGTCAAAGTTGAGAGAAGTAGTGGCAACTACAGCGTGGTTCTTGTGGTACGAAAGACAAAAATTAATTCATGGGGAATCTACACAAAGCGCTCCTCAAATAAACCTGGTTGTGAGAGCTTTGTCGGCGAACTATATTATTTCATGTGCACCCAAAGCTAAGCAAAAGTCGGCACTATGGATGAAGCCTAGAATTGGATATGCCAAACTGAATGTTGATGCTGCATATGATATGGATACACTACAGGGTTCGGTTGGTGCTGTTCTTAGGGACCACAATGGCCGGTTCATAGCTGCTGCAAACAAAAAAATTGATATATGTTTTGATTCATTTACATCTAAGGCAACTGCAGTTCGGTTTGGCATGAATCTTGCTCATACAGTTGGATGCAGTAAAATTGAGATCAACTCCGACAACATTGAGGTCATCGAAGCTCTTAAAGACGGAAATTCTTCTTCGGTTGCTAGCACAATTTTTGACGATTGTTATTTCATGTCATTAGATTTTAATCATGTTGTTTATGATCATTGCAATAGGGAAGCTAACCAGGTAGCTCATGAAATGGCGAGATTAGCTAAATTTTCTATGCCTAGTTTTTGGATGGATACTGCCCCTAGTGCGGTCATTCCTATGCTTGTAAATGATGCCACTATTTTGGTGATTGAGTAAGAGATATTATTTGTCAAAAAAAACTCGCATTCAATAGGAAGAATGTGACAAAGTTTCTGTTTGCCTGGTTGGACGCATATCCTTCCATCGTTATTGTCCTCAAACGAATGTCATGAGAACTAAGAAAATCCTGGTGCTTATTACGCCACCGATTGGTTATACGTTTTTTCATGTGGTAGCACTGCCTAAGTAGACATGAAGATTGAAAATAGTTAAGGTCTGAACAAAGAGTATGTTGAAAGAGCGATAGCTAAACAATTAATTCTAGTACAATATATACGGGCTTTCAATGTGCATGAAATCATCACCTCTATATATAAATTCTCCAGAGATGGAAAGCATCGCAGCAAGCCAATAATTATGTTCAGATCAAAACTAAACATTCCGATATATAAGATCTTGACAGAATCCAACAGCATTGATAGGCTATCCATGGACAAACTCTTCATTGAGCATATAACATAATATTAGTACCCAAAGTGTACTCCAAGATGATATAAAACTTATGTGCGCAAATGAAAATACAGCTTATCATTACAAATGTCTAGATGATAATATACGGTACCTGAATAAGTGTGGAGCCAAACACCAACTTGTTGTGATCATCAAACGTATCACGAATTAAACCCAAGGTCTCCAGTTTGGGCGTAGAGACGACAGTTATTTGCGAAGGTGTATAACAATTATCAAGGAGCAACCCTTTGAAGTGAAGGGGCATCTTCGATGATGAGCTACTATCCTTCAAAACAAATTCCAATGCTTTTAGGGTGAGGCGACCTTATTTTGAGACAACTGGTAGGGATTTCTATTCCCAAAACAATCAGCAAGCGCTCCAGGGCAGGGCAACTGGAGTGGATGATGCTATGCAGTGAGGCCTCTGACAGATAAACCACCACAAGCGAAGGTTTTTTTAGCAGTGGGAGTCGAAGCATTTGTACCAGATCGTCTGGTAGATGGCACCGGGCAAAGGTGGCGGTGTGGAGAGAGGAGGAAAACCGCGAGATGGACAACGGTGGTGTGGGCACGAATTCTTGGCGTGTTCGTGGTATGAAACTTTCGTGGTAATGGTAGAACTCAAACTGCTGGAGTTTTCTGAATTTAGGGATGTCAGCCAAGCGTCCACCATGCCGGGTATGGACAGCAGGTAGCATGTCGAGATGCAGAGGCCTTGAACAGGGCCCTACTGGTGAGAGGAGACGATGGCTCTAAGGAGATCAAATTCAGGAAGGACAGATATCTGACGACAGTCGAGATTGAGGGGCGCGGTGCGCCATAGAGGGCGCCACTGAGTTGAGAGGACTTGTGTGCGGCAGCAATCCTTGGTGGGGAGAAGCGAGATGATCTCCTCAAGGATGGAGTCCGGGGGATCGCTGATGCGGTCCACCGGAGATTCTACCGGCTCCTCAGATCCGGGTGGGGGGCTCACTGCTTCTCCCCGCGCTGCCGGGTGCAGGTCTACAACCGGCATCGCCGCTGGCAGGAGCCTCATCTTCTTGGCGCTGGGGCCATCCAACTCCATTTTCCTTGTGGGCGTCGCGCTGAGCTCACGGGTTTGAGCAGAGTAGCCAGAGACGAGCCTAGTGGCAGTGCGAGTGGGGAAGGAGGGCTGGGGTTTTCTGTAGGAGTGGAAGAAGAGGAGCAGATGTTTTATGTGCTAGTGAGGAAGAAGGTG
The DNA here is from genome assembly GCF_003073215.2 of Triticum urartu. Lineage (NCBI taxonomy): Eukaryota > Viridiplantae > Streptophyta > Magnoliopsida > Poales > Poaceae > Triticum > Triticum urartu. The sequence continues at coordinate 536,296,516 of NC_053023.1, read as the reverse complement.
AGCGGGGGTTTTCTGGACGAGTGAGGAAGATGGGGAGTGGGGGGAATTGGGGGGCGACGGAAGCGGGAGAGTCCAGCGAGTTGTAGTATAAGTGGAAGCGAGGAGGAAGGAGGGTTTTCCTGGGATCGCCCCCTCTTCAAGAAATATGGGCTTCTCCTCGCAAAAAAACAAATGGGCTTTAAGATGGATAGGCTTTTGTATCAGCCTAGTCGGCTGCCCGTGTTTCGTACTGGAGGGCCTTGTGCTAGAGGCAGCCCGAGACACTCTCCAGCTTATTGCCCATTCGAAAGAAAAAAAGACGCCTCCAGCTTATGGCTACTCATCGGTAACCTTTTTCAACTTGGCATCCACCAAATTAGAGGATGCGGTACTGGATGCAGACAGTCACGCTGGTTGCGTAGCGTGACAAAGTGAGGTGTCAAATAACAAGCCTACAATATACTTACTAGATTGTGAAGGTTCACAGGCTAGTCAACATTTACATTAAACTAAGCTTCAGAAGATACGGTATGCATACTAACATTCAGAAGAACAAAAGTTCAGCATATTTATGCATCTCAATGATTCACCATACTATAACCAATACAAAGTTGTGAGAAGGTGTGGAAATAAAGAAAATCGGTCGATGCTTCTCTGAGAAAAGGGCCTCCCTACGCATGCATTATTTCCTTAATTTCCTGGGCATGCTTGTTTCTTCTCAATGTTGCAAGCACTTTGAGCATGTTGGCAACTCCACAGCTAGCTAGCCGTCTCATCTTGCAATTGATACTGAGACATTTGTAGCAAACACATGAGGCAATAGAGATGACTCAACATGAGTCCATATTGTGTAGTTCCCCTGAAATCATCTTCATTGTCATGAATCTGAAAAGATAGGAAAACAATAGCTATACTTAAACGGTGTTGCAAAATAGTAGCACATATCAATAGCTCGGCATGAGAAACATGATCATCTGGACAAAGGGATACTGACCTGCCTGAGGAAGATTATATATAATTTCATAAGTCCTTGGTCGATTTCCACCTTCGGCTGCACTGCTTGTTTGCTACTCCACACATGACAGGATCGTTCTGCACTGCAATCGGCAAGTCAATGTACGAATAAGCTTATTTCATCTTGCAGTGGTGATTGTACCTAGTTACGAATGTAGGAATACCTGGAGCACCATGAGGTTAGCTGACAGCAGGTAGATGTAGCCATATAAGTTTTGTGCCCACCTTTTGTCTCACAAAGTATGTGTAGTCTGAAATGTCGGGCGTGCAGCGGGTGGTGCCCTCGGTCAGCGCGCCGCTTCAACGGCGGAAGCAGTGAGAGGTCGTGTCGCCCTGACTTGCCGTCAATGTGGAGCAGCGGGCTCAGCTGGCGCCGGGCGGGAAGGTTTCAATTTTTGATTCAGTTGTTGTGCTGTTACTGTCCAATATTCGCGTGTGGTTGTTTCTAGAATAAAAAAAGGAGGTACTCCTACTTATGTTACTCCCACTATGGCTAGCCTTGCACTTGGCTCTTCGCCTCTTCCGGAAGTCGAACAATAATGGTTGTACTACAGTAGTACTTCTGGCAATCTGACACCGAATGAACTGCTGCACATCCACTGCTTGTAAGCAAAAGTTTCTCCTCGTGTTGAGAGCCACCGTGCACGCGTTGGCGAGGGAGAAGGCATAGTAAGCAAGCTTCTCATCATTCTGCGAGTTGACGGGACACATCAAAGTTATTTAGTACATACTCTCTCCAAAAAAGGGCTGACCATGTCATGGCTACCATCCCGTGCTCCATCGTTGAGTACATGCACTATTCACGTGCCATCGAGGAGAAAAAATATTGCATATAGGAGTAGGTGCCATCGAAGTGCATGACTCACTTACGCACTGCTTATATGATTATCTCCATTTTCTTACATGACATGTGCACCTTGATGCTAGATGTCTCGCGTGTTGGCAAAAGGATGAACAAAGCTCACGTAAAAAAGAGAGTGGAAGAACATAGATTCCCGACGACCGAGAAGGAGCAAGGAACCTCGCCGTGGAGCGTCTGCAAGGAACCTTGCACGTTTTCCCCTATTTTTTGCCACCTGCCCGCCTATAAACAAATAAAAGAACATGAACTCGTCACTAACCACTAGAGACGATACATCAGGATGCTGAGTTGAAGATATTTTATTAGTTTATATTGATAACCACGCAAGAAGCCATGCATGTACAGGGCGCATGCAGCTACGCATGTACACACGCCAACGCACTAACTCATGCCGATCCAACTCATGCACAAACGCGCACAGCATGGAGCACACAACACACGTACACAACACATGCATGCATGCACACTCGGCCGCAGAATGCACGTGAATAACACATGCATGCACACACACTCGGCTGCATGGAGGCGTGAGCCATCTGCGGTGACGTCCGGTTCGTCGTGCTACGGTGAAGCTCGCACACAACAGCGCCTACGCATCTCTTGCAGCACCTCTTTGCCGTCGTTGCTCAACGACTAGCCGGAGACGAAGACGACCACAACCTCGACCTTAGAGCTAGCACCGATGGAAAAGCATGCACAATGCACGCAAACGAGCATGTACAAAAAGATCCACCAGCTCGTATCGCTTCTCGCTCCTCGTCTCTCTCAAAGTGCGGCGGGCTGGCATTTTTGCCGTCTATTGAGGTCGGTTAACTCATCACATGTTAGCGACATGCCAAGAGCATTCTAAAAAGATCCTTTCACATTCCGTTTTCAAAAAGAAAAAAGATCCTTTCATGTATGAATTTGACTGTATGCTTTGAGCAACTTGCATGTCCTATACTGCTCCTGTTTGGATACTCTAACTTAGCTAGGGGTTAGACTAACTCATGACTAACCCTGAACTAACTGTAGCCAAAGAGGTGTTTCGGTGACAGGGTTAGATTGACAATAAATGCACTTGATGGAGAGAGAAAAGTGATTTTTCAGTGGGCCCAAGGAGGTACTTACTGTGGGAAAGGTGAAGTGTTGGTTGCTTCGCCCGAGCAACTTATTACTCTGGGAATATTGGAGTACCAGTGGATTCAAGGAACAGAGAAATGATGGTTGCTTTGTCTGAGCAACTTACTATGGTGAAGGTGGGGCTCTGTGATTTGACTGCTCACTAGTCATTACTAATGTGACGCAACGACCAGGGTGAATCTTTCCCTGCAGTTGTGCACTCAATATTGCTGCACGACAGGTGGAGACGGATGAAGGATGTCCCACATGTCGGCGAAACGAAGTTGAATTGTTTCTGGCATTGCTATCAATCCTTTAGGATTTGTTTATATGTATGCATAATTTTAATGAAATTGTACTGTGATGATATGAAGGTTTCAACTTTGGTTCCCGCAGGAAAAAAAGGTTTCAACTTAGGATTCATGTGTCCTCTTGCCTCAATATTATCTCATTACAACATTCCATCAAATACAAATGAAACTACCATGGCTGCTAATGCATCTCAATGGTTAGAAGATCAACGCACTTATTCACATCACAACTGAAGACAAAGTTGTGAGAAGGTGTACAAATAAAGAAAAATATATAATTGATCGATGATGTTCGTAGGCATGGGTCCATTTCCTGGGCACAGTGTTCATTGCTTGGCAGCTAGTTTCACCCAACACTGTAGCCAAAATGGGGGTGTATGGAGGACACCACAATCCGATCATTTTGTGCAGCTCCACTAAAATCAAGCTGACCATCCCTGTTTGCAAAGATATCCAGTCAGTGTGATTACAATAATAGTGGAACTAGATGATGAAACATAACACACACAAATAGAAGCCAATCACCTCTGCGATCTCTCTTTAGGACTAACTACTTGTTGGAGAAGATTAGGCAGGAGTTGGATGAGGAGGATGGAAAAACCAATGTCCCTTTCTGCAGTCCCACAGATATGTAAAAACGTTACCCGTGTGACATTTTGGCAGAACTGCACAAAACACTCTTAAGAAAAAAAGTGATTTGTGCAGTTCACCAAAAGGTTGCAATAGAAACGAGGTGAAATGGCTAGCCCTATTTGCAAAAAAAGAGGTAGAAAGGAAACAATTACTGGTGAATAACACGAGTTGAAGACACATACGCGACAAAAAATAAGCATATTCCATGTAATAAGGGAAAGATAGCAGCATGGTGGTTTATCAAAAATGGTTTGAGGACGAGATTGCAAGATGGAAAGTACGCCGACTGAGATACGTTTTAAGCAAACAACTAAAGAAGATCCACATGCAGCAACATGGGAAGATGGGCAATGGAGCAAGGCCTGAGGAAGCTGTACTTGAGGGTCGTTGGGATGTTACTAGGAGGGCGCCGGCGCCCAGGATCTGCCCATACTGCGGCAGCGAGCAAGTGGCGAAGGCCCTACCACGTTGGAGCTTGGTCAGAGAGAACGGCGGGTACCGCAGATCGGGACATGCTGCCTCAACGCCGTCGAACGAAGAAATGATGCACATCCTCCCTTTCCGCTGGCGGACGGGATGCGGCCGGATCACTGACCAATGGTGAGAGAGAGAGGACACCGCCACCTTGTGTGAGATGGTGTGACGAGAGACAAACCACAACAGGCAGGCTCCGTTGTATATAGTGGAGCAGAATTTTCCATTTTCCCCATGACAATCGTTTTATATTTTGTACTACACGCCACTGAGGAGGAATATATAACTTTATTTAATACAAACGCGTCAAGTCAAACTTTGTTCCGTCTAGGCATGGTACCCGACCCTCCTTCGAGTAAACAACCACTACACGCGTCAAATTATCACGTGGGCTGCCTTTTCGTACAGAAACGAACTCCACCGTGTACCCGCGTAGGTGTGGCCGGGAACAAGACGTGAGTACGTGTGTCCTGCGTGCACCTCTTCTTTAGGTGCAGGTACGTATGTGGGTGAGTGTGAGAGAGATGGTTTGTGTGAAACCGAGGCAATGTGTCGATGATATATCAAACAAAAAACATAACATATGCAATGTGTGTGAAACAGAATCATGGATATATCATATATAGAGGGAGCGATCCACGAGAAGAGAGTGGAGGGATCATCAGCGTGAGATATCGACAGAATCAAAAACAGGGATGAAGTGTGTGGCTGCGCGATCGATAAAGAGTGCCATTGAATTTGTGTTTGCCCACGTCAAAGATACAGGGCGGCTGACCTATTGGAATTTGAGAGGGGAGAGGTGCGGTTTTTCTCTGTGGCATGGATACCTACCTACAACGTTCGACTATCGGTGGGGGGGGCAGAGACCTAATTATAGAGAGGTAGATCGACTAGTGTATGTGTGGAGAAGGAGAGAGACCTAGCTATGTATAGAGGGAGATCGATCGGCATCCATGGATATGTGTAGGAGAGGAATAAGGTTGGGAGAAAGACAAAGGTAGAGTGTCAGAGGGTTGGTGGTGGAGTGGCGTCTCACAAATGGTGGGAGAGGCCTACTAGACAAACAGAGGGTACAAGTGCAATATCAATAAGAGAGGGCGGGGATGTCTGTCTATCTATGCACGTGCATGTGAGAGACGGGTCAGGAGGTATGCAAGGATTATGAGGGGAGACGATATGGTTGTGGCAAGCATACGTAACTACATAGGAAGATCAACTAACGTGTGTCCTAGAAAGGGAGAGACATAACTAGTGAGGTAAGTCTATCGGTGCATGGGGAAAGAATTATAGTCGACCTAGCTATATGTAGGGAGATCAGTACGTATACATGCATGCATGTGTTAGAATCAAATAAGGTCCGGAGAGACAGACAGGGGGAGAGGGGTGCGGCTAGGAGGTGGTGCGAGAGGCCTACTATGTCGAGGGGGGAGGAGTGTACGACTGTGAGATTGATGAAAAGAGGGGCGGGATGTGCACCTGCATGGAACCGTATTGGACATAGGGGGCATGGACGGTGAGAAGAGAAGAGGGGAAGTATGTGTTTGTGGTAGGCACACTTGGCTAGAGAGGTATATCGACCGGTGTGTGCCGAAAAGAAGGAGTCGGGGGCCCTACACACACCGTGGGTGAACGACCTAAAGAGAAATAACGAACGTGCGCGATGGATGGGACACTGAGGGAGGGTGAGAGGGGGGTGGGCATGTGCATGCACAATAGAAAATTAGCGCTAGGTAGCTACAAAGAGAAGATGGTCGTGAAGGTGTTAAAGACGAACATAGATCATAATTCATTATAAAAAAGTGGATACAGATACTTGAAGATGATATCATAATGTAGAACATTGATTATAATTTGGGTTAATGTGTGGCTTTTGCATCTCAGGGCTAAATACTTGTCATAATGTAGGGGGCGGGGCACTATACTTTGTGTGATAAACACAGTGTACGTATGGAACATGGTTTAGATTATGAATATATAGTTAGTACATCAAATGTACTATTATTTGGAATCAACATCAAGTGTATTCAAAAGATTGAATTCGAGTTCATATAGTACACATAGTTCATATCTATCTCTATAGCAATCATGTGGTGTGTTGTTAAGGTAATACACGAATGATGGTTGAAGTTGGCAACAATCATGATTGTAGATTCTTATTGAAATAGAGAAACGAATCTGAATTCAGTTCGAATTGCAGCGGTAGTATAAACATTTGGAATGCACTAAAATGTTGGTATGAGTAGGTTACATACATTATACAGCCAGCGAAAAAATTTAATTGGACATAACATGGATTCATACTCTCTCTTTGTGTAGCTTTGAATAGCATTTGTATAATAAAACGGGACAAGACTCTCTCTTTGTGTGGTGTGAATAGTTTTATATTTTTTCATTTTTTTTCATTGAGGGAAGTGCGAATTGATTTGGTACGTACAAGTACAATATTACACGTCAGGCTTGTCCCTAAAATTCAACCCGCGCCTTGTTATATCCCGAAAATTCTGATATCGTGCTCCCAAAACTAGCGCCTTCACAACCCGCGCCTTGCGATCCCAAAATTACAATGCGCGCGAAAACTCCCTCCAGCTGCCAAATCCCGACATGCGAAATCCCCCTTCTAACCCTGAGCCGAAAAGGCCGCTAGTTCAAATTGGTGGGGGTACTTTTGTAACACACCCTGCATTTTGGACAAGCGCGTCCATAAGTCATGATCCCCCCTCCCATTGCCTCCTTTTCGCCATTCGAAATCCCTGGCCTCCATAACCTCTCCGCTCCAGCCGCGAAACCCCACCCTCCTCCGTCCGGCACCTCACCGCTGCCCAGCCGGAGCCTCTTCCCCGACGACGTTGTCTACCACAACAGCTCGACGTCCCTCATCCGCCTCCCCGGATGAGGATCCGTCGTCCATCCCGTCGTCCCACCGGTTCAGCCACCCCGTCCTCCACCTCCAAGGAGCTGCTCCGACGATCACCTCGTCTATCGCGACTGCTCCATCCCCACAGCGCCGCCTTAACCCACTCCACCGAAACCGCAACATCCTCACCGACTCCTCGGACGAATCTGAGGCCTACTCGGCACCACCAAAGAGGTTGTACACTCATCGCATCACACCTTCTCCTTAACTCAACCTTCCAGCGCCGATGGTGCTCCATCCCGCACCCCCATGGAGCGGCTACCTCGAAGCCGGCACCGTGGGCGACATCTCCACGGTGGCTCTTCCTAGTGCGAGGCCCCTTCGGCGGTGGCGGCCATACCACCCGGATCTGCTGCTGCTGCTCTGGCTGTCGCTAGGTCGCTCGCGCTGCTGCTGTTGCTCCGGCTCTCGCTCGTTCGCTTGCCCAGCTGCTGCTGCTCCGGCTCTCACTCGCTCGCTCGCGTTGCTGCTGCTGTTGCCCGGGCTCTCGCTCGCTCGCGCTGCTGCTCTCCCCCTTGCTCGTGTTGTTGCTCTGCTCCGATTTTGCTACACTTCAGTCGACTGAATCGACTTTTGGGTTAGTCGATTTTCAGGGGGTGGTGGGTCTTGCCGGAGTTAAGGAAGAACCATCCGCAGCGGGGAGGGGGGCTCGCCGGAGAGGTACCCCACTATCTATGTTAGGGTCCTCGGTGGGATGCGGTGGTGGCTTGGGGATCACCATAGAAAAAGCTTGGCGGGGGGGCTAGAGGGCTGGCCGGGGCGGCGGCGGACCGACGGTCGGGAGTTGTTTCGGGGCGGTGAGGCGGCGCAGGGTTCGACCGGTGGTGGCTGGCAGCTCAGGGGGTGCGGGTTGAAGATGAACTGCAGGCCCTCCCTAAACTATCCCATGTGAAGTGCCTCTCTGCTACCATTGCGTTCAGTTTTGACAATAACATTCAGATTCCACAGTAAATTTCAGTTTCGACAGTTAAGTTCAAAGTCAACAGTTTTTACCTCATCTGTTGTAGTCACGTGGTTTTTGGTGATGTAAATTTTACATCTATCACTTTTTGGTAATGCATTTTACATCATCTACTTGAGATGCTATTAGAATCCCACTTGAGATTAACGATGTCTGTCTTGTGCTACTTCAGCCTTGACGTCTTACGGCTCACCGGAGCTGCTCCAAGGATGGAACGATCCATCACAACAGAGCAGTGCCCTGGACGTCGTCTACAGATTCCCCAAATCTTCGTCCACACCTCCGACAGCCACCTCTTCCTGAACTTCTTCAGCGAGCAACCCAATGATGCTGAGGTCGACACGGCTATGACAAAGAGGTTGTACACTTGTCGCATCACTTATTACTCTACATTCATGTCGATCCATTAGGGCTATTGTGGTTCAACGAAAAACATAGCAATAGGAAATTTTCCTGTGGCACTCTACTATTCAATTATTCATGCATTTTGTTGAAAGGAACGGAGCAAAACATCCACCTGGACCTACTTTTCAAAATCATATGCATGAAAACAAGACCAAGTGCATTAGTGGCAGAATAACATTCTAACTGTACATGCTTTCATATGGTTTCACTTTATTTTGGCCATGTTTCTTTGCATTCCTATGCTCCTCCTTTTCCTGTGAACCAAACACCCAAGTTGACAGAAATCATGTGTTCACAAATGCTCTATTTCCCATGTGCATTCCTATCCTATTCCGGTGTTTCTCCTCCTATCCCTGCATTTCTAGAATCATGCAAGCCAAATGAGCCCTTATAGAATTACTTCAGTTATAGGTAGGTGTCGAAGAAAACTTTGTGTGGTTTGTCCTGCTCCTACCGCGACGTCGTCCACCTCACCTGAGCTGCTCCATCGACAGAAGCATCCACCAAACCTGGCATCACGACTCCTGACCGTCTTTTGCTGCCTCAGATCTCCTTCCCTGCCGTCGGCACCCACCGCAACGGCAGCACCATCATCGACTCAGCAGATGAACCTGAGGAGTACACTGGTCCACAAGAGAGGTCGCACTCTTTTGTTTTTGCTTATGTTATGCATTGCTTAATATTACCTGCTACTTTATTGTCCTGTTCACCTCTTAGACTCCAAGTCAGGTCCAAATTTATGTTCAAACTTGAGTTCTAAATTAGTTGTGGGGCACATATCGAGGCAGCAATGAATAGTATCTCTGTCTAATATCTGGTTCACCTAGGGTATGCCTATGTTGTTCATATTGGGTGGGAAACAAATAGTAAAGCAATCATCATCTATTTTTTTATTAAATTAAAGCAATCATCAGTCTGCTATCATTATTTTTGGATCCATCCACTGGTTGTTATCATTACTCTAGATTTCTGCATGCTCTCCTTACATAATCTCACTATATTTTTTGTATTCATGTTAGATATTGTACACAGTCATGCTAAACATGTAGAGAAAAAGAGAAGAGTTTTGCGCGGCAATACAATGTCATGCAGACATCACTCCATGGTGGCTTCAATGGCAAACACTCCCCCTCTCTCCAGATTGTAATCCAGAGGAAGATATTTGTTCTGAGGCGGATTCAGACGCAGCTGACCACTCCTATTTACCCCCCAAGGTGTTTGCTCTAACTTGGCATGATGATGTTAGTCATATCATGCATATGTTGCCTTGTAGTGCCTACTTTCAACATCATATATGTCATCTGCTTAGTTTAGACATATTCTGTAATGCCACCTGTTTAGTTTCAATATCATATATGGGAATTATGCAGTCTCATGTCTTTAACCAGCCATAATATATGTGAAAGGTGCAATGCCATCATGTTTAACCAGGCATCATATATTTGAATGATATCTAGCCCATTCCTTTTCTTCATTAAATTTCCATTTGTCGATAATGTTTGTACATTAAACTACTCTTCCTGTGAATCAGCCATTTGAGTGGATGATGGAAAAATCTGGAGTGAAAACAAGGCCTTCAGAGCAGACAGTGCTACCTGTCGAAGCAGATCTCTTTGCTAGGTCCCGATAGCTCCTCAGAGATGGATTCAGAGACAGATGACCAGTCATATTCCCCCAACGAGGTGTATGCTCTAACTTGGCACGGTTCTACTGCTCATATCATGCATATGATGTCTTGCATTGCATAGTTTAGACATCATATACGCAATATTCAACACCATGTTCTTAGTTCAGACATCATATATGCGAATGCCCTCCGCTTAGCATATAAATTACATATGTGAATTAAATCATGCGATCCTGGTTACTTAGATAACATGTATGTGAATTATGTCATGTGATCCTATTTAGTTAGTCATCATATCTTTGAATTATGTTATGCTATGCTATCCACTTTAGATAGACATCATATATGTGAAATTATGTCATGCTATCCATTTTAGTTAAACAATATACATGTCAATTATTTAATGCCCTCTTTTTTCCACACTATCTATTGCATCTGTCTCTCATACAATGTCTGTACATTCAATTATATTTCATGTTTATCAGCCATTTGAATTGGAGCGGGTGATGGTAGTATCTCGCGGAGTAAAAACATGGTCTTCAAATAAAATAGTGCTACCTCTTGGTGGAGATGGCACCCCGGTTGTACATGCACGAGAACCAGCCCTACCACACATAACCCAGATTCTCGTAGATTTTACCCCTACTGCAATGGACAGAGAACCAGCTTCACCCAATCTAACCCCAATCCCAGCAGATAGTAACCCAGTTCCTGTTGGCACAACACCATCTCCACCACAGAGCTCCCAAACAAGAGCAGTTAGTAAGGCAGCTCCAGTGCCCAAAGCGCCAGTACTACCACGGTGAACCCCAACTCCACCAGTTAGTACACCTATTCCTGTGGAGGAAGCACAACCAACCATTCATAATTTAGCATCTATCGCATTTGATGTTGTTAAATCCTATGTGCGTATCTTCCCATCATGGAAATATTATACTGAAGATGAAGGAAAATCCCAGTTGCAGGTGTTTGTCTAGGAGTTATGTGTAAGTAATGTTTTTTTTACTATATACTGCAAGGCAACAGCCTCACAGTTCTTTATTGCATAGAACTAGAGAGTTACAAAAGTACATTTTACATGTAGAAGAAAGAAAAAGAAACACTTACAAAGGCCTAAGAGAGTGTGGCTATCCAGGAGGCTAAGCTATCTTTATATTTACATTTGATTCCTTGAGCTAAAAGGGAAATATCATGTATGAAATTCCTCCTCCAAGAAGCGAAGGAAGGTCTCTCATTTCTAAAGATCTTCCCATTCCTTTGTGTCCAGATATTCCATGTAGCAGTAAAGACCACCTCTGTGAAGAAAGGGTAACCAAAATCCCTCTTAGCAGAAAGAGCCATCTCATATGTAGTCTGGTTTGGTTGAACAATCCAAGAAATACCAAGGTAGTTCCAAACCCTTTGACTGAAGTTGCAAGAAAAGAAGAGATGTGCAGTCTTCATGAGAGGCACAGAGGCAAAGGACACACATGTCATCCTGAATGATCCAATGTCTGCGTTGCATCATATCTCTAGTATTCAAACGGTCCATCAAAGAAGCCATCCAAACACTTTAAATTTGAGCGTACAAGCACACTTCCAAATCCATCTCAAAGTGGGATCAACCACCAGGTGAGAGAAGCAAGACTCATAGTATATATTTGATTTAAACTCCCCAGATTTAGATGGCCACTTCCAAATGTCCTTACTCTCCACATTTAAATTGATCGAAGACAGCAAGTCTTGAAGTTGAGTGAGCTCAATATAAGCCTCCTGTGACAGAGGCAGATGGAAGTGTTCCGAGACCTCCTGCCGCTCCATAAATTCTCTAACTGTGACCGTGTCATCAATGACAAAAGAATGAAGCCTTGGAAAATGGTCGCACAAAAGGACAACATTATTACCCAGCTGCCATCGGTCAAGCCAAAAGACTACCGTGTTGCCAGCATGCACTTGCGGGACGGCTAACTTGCAGAATTTGTTGTATAAGCTCATGACATCCCGCCACCAAAATGAGCCACAGCTCTGAGTAACTTGCGGCGGTGAAGAAGCATAATAGGTGTCCCAAATTAATGTGACCCAAGGCACGTCCAACCTATTAAAAAACTTGAAAAGATGCTTGAGCAACAAGGCTTCATTTTGAAATCCCAAGTTAAGCACACCCAAACCACCATACTTCTTGGGTCGGCAGACCAGATCCCATGCAGCCAATGATTGACGAGGATTATCTGTGTTGCCTCTCCATAGGCATTGCCGCATGATTCTCTCAATCTGCTGCAAGATGCCCTTGGGAAGAGATAGTGTACACAAGAAATAAATTGGCATGGAGCATAACACCGACTGAAGCAGTTGCAGACGACTCCCTTGATTTAGCAAACACGAGGAAGCAGATAAACGGTGTTCAATACGATCAACGATGGGCAAAAGATCATAGATTGTGGGCCTCGAAGCACCCATGGGTAGCCCTAGATATGTGAAAGGCATAGAGCCAACCTCACAACCTAGCAGACTGGCAACCCGAGCACCCTCATCATCACTCATATTGATTAGAATAAGAGATGATTTGCTGACGTTGACACGTAAACCAGTTGAAGCCGCAAAGGTGTTAAGCATCTCCTTGAAGGCTATGAGTTGATCATCAATCGCAGGCAAGACAATGAGGGTGTCATTCGCATATTGTACGATCGGTAATCATTGGAGTTTGTTGGTATTGGTAGAGACAAAATGTTTCTGGAGCACATCTCATTGACCACAGACTGAAGCAGATCCATAGCAATCACAAATAATAGCAGAGATAGTGGGTCTCCTTGACGAACTCCCGATCTGCAGACAAAATGATTACATGGCACTCCGTTTAAGAGAACAGAAGAAGAACCCGTGGACAAGATGCTATCAATCCAGCCAATCCAACGAGCACCAAAACCCTTGCATTGTAAGATTCTGAGGATGGCCTCATGCTCAATTGTATCGAATGCCTTTGTGAAATCGAGTTTAAGGAGGATGATGGGGCGCTTAGATGCTTTACATTGGTGAATGTATTCAAAGCACCAGGCCAGACAATCTTGAATAGATCGACAACGGAGAAAACCATATTGATTGCGATGTATACATCTCAGAATCACTTTTTGAAGCCGATTAGCCAGTAGTTTAGTCAAAAACTTCAAACACGTGTTGGTCAAGGATATGGGCCAAAAGTCTCCAACCACTTCCGGACTTAGCTTCTTGGGGACAAGAGTTATTAAGGAAGTATTAAGACATTCCAAATTGCACCTCCCCTCATAAAACTCCTTGACAAGTTGCATAAAATCCTCCTTGAGAATAGACCAACACTTTTTAAGAAAAGACCTATAAAGCCATCGGGGCCCGGAGCACGGTCAGGTGGCATGTTCTTAATTACGGCCTCTACCTTAGAATCCGTGAACGATAATGATAAATCCTCCAGACCATCAACTCTCTCAATTAAAGTGTGCAGATCAAAACCCATTTGGATTCCTTTTGCTTGGCCCATACGCTGGTTGAAATCAGACCAAAACATGCCCGCCAACAATTGATGATCAGCAACCACCTCACCTACCGAATTCTTGATTCAAGAAATTGTATTCCTTCGGTACCTTTCTGTGGCCATGGCGTGATTTTTTTAGAATTTTCCTCCCCCACCTTAATACTTCGAATTGTACAACGTTGATTCCAATAAACATACTGCCAGTGTAAAATATCCTCCAAATGCAACTTTACAATTCGCCTAAAATTGAATTCAGGCCAACTTAACGGTCGGATCTCCTCCATCTCATCAAAGAAGAGAATTACTTTATTGCAATCAGAAATGAGCGCCTTAACTGTGGAAAACTTCAAAAGCCATTTCTTAAGGGCATACCTGAGAGCTTTGAACTTGGAAGATATAGTTAAAGCGCCCGTGGGTTTACCCACCGACCTGCCCCAAACCTGAGCAACACATTCATTAAAGCCAGGTAAATCAGTCCAATAATTTTCAAAGCGAAAAACTTTAGCTTTAGGAATGGTGGTGGCAATCGTGACCACGCAGGGAACATGATCAGAGGTCGATCGCGCAAGAGGCAAAACCAAAGTGTTGGGATGATCTGAAGTCCATGCAACCGAAGTGAAAAGGCAGTCAATTTGTTCAAGAAGGGGTTCAGTTTGCATGTTAGACCAAGTAAATTGCCTTCCCTTAATTGGCAGCTCAACAAGACCCAAGTGACCGATGATTTCATTAAATAGGAAGATATCGTTGATATTACCACCAGGCAGGTTACGGTTTTCAAGCGACTGCATAAAGTTAAAATCACCCAAAAGAAGCCAATTGTCGTCACAATTAATGTCCAAGTTGTATAACCACTGCACGAACTCATCACGGGCTGGACCCTAACATGGGCCATAAATAGTAACTAGTGTCCAAACTTCAGATGTATGTTTGGAGCGAAATTCCACAATGATACCATAAGGTTTAGCCTCAATTAACTTACCCTCAAAAAAGGAAGAATTCCAACTAACGACCATACCAACTGATGCACCCACCGAAGGCACATAAGCAAAATTATCAAAACGTCGTGGACAGAATCTCCTAATGAACCTATGATCAATATGCATACACTTAGTTTCTTGGAGACAGACCACAGAACAGCCACTTTCATCAATCTTCTGCTTAACAGAAAGTTGTCGCGCTTCAGAATTAAGGCCACGTACATTCCAACATAGAACCTTCCAATCTTTAAACCCAGACTGGTTCATTACAAACCATAATAAGTTGCAGCAAAATTAGATCACGCAATGACCTACATAGACCAGCTAAACACAGCGATATGACAGAGTTCCAAACATAAAAACAAAAATAAAGATAGATGACGTTTAAAGTGGCACGCCATGGACCAGAAAGCCGCCTTATGCAATCAATCATCAGAACTATTGCTGCTGGTAGATTTAGCTGGATTAGCCACAAGCTTATCCATGGTGATCTTCTCCGGAGCGATGCACAGACGAGCCCCAATACGCTGAAGATCAGTAATGGCAGTTGGTGGTGGCACTATCGAAGCTCCATCAGACTGAGTCGACTTGGTCTTGCACTTCTTCAGAGTGTGAGGAGACCTGTTCTGACATTTAGACTTGCTAGTGCCACTGCTTGGCACATTACGGTAGCCATCATGTAAAGCACTGACACATGCACTATGACGAACCTCAGTGTCCACCAAAATTGTATTCTTCTGCTTTCGGTCATGTTTCAGAGTCACTTTTGGGGCAGCAGTGAACTCAAAGGATTTAGTGACAGGTGCAGAAAGATCGTCAAAGCAGAGAGCCCTTGGAACTGGCCTTTTAACTGGAGAAATACGGCAAGTATTGGCGCTGGAAGTAGCAGGCACAGGTGGTAGAACAAAGCTAAGATCATAGCCACTGTCACAAATGTCCCAAGACTTCTTAGCAAGCAAGAGGGACCCAATTCCAGACTTGAACATGAACTTTGGGATTTCAGCAAAGCACATAGATGGCATCAACTTCTCAAAAGAACACTGCCACTGCATGGTAGGAGGAAGAACATGCCCAAAGACTGTAAACACCTGCCCAATATGCAGAGGAGGCTGATGTGGTCCCATTGGGGGCTGGTAGACTACCACATCTGCAGCATCAGGGGCATTGTTAACTGGATTATCAGAAACTTGCAGGATGATTGACCCCTGGGACTGAATGTCCTCAACCTGATCGTGTTGGACAACATCATTCACTAGTTGAATATCCTCCTAGGGCTGCTCATTCACAGGCGGTGGCACGTCATTGCACCCCAGCTTAGGGTAGTCCGGCATGACCCAGTTGTGGTTATCGAACTGCATCTCTCTAGGCAGCGAGTGAGGGTTGCCATCAAAAGGCATGGGATCCTCATCAGCAGGCAGAATATCAGCAAACTCAACAGTCAGAATGTAAATAGGGGCAGTCCAAGATATCCTAGCCCCACCAAAGTCGTTGTACTCACGGTAAACCACATCCCTGGGCACAAGAGATGGAGCCGGAAACGACACATATGCCAATGTGCGGACTCGCATCAGATCATCTTGGTGCCAGTGATGGAAACGACCGAAAGTGCTAACAGCATCAACAATATATTGTGTGTGTCTATAATCCAATGACACACCTAACATCATGATACATCCATAACGAAAACCGTGGGTTGCTCTGAAGTTCCGACCCTCATCATGTGGAACAAATCTAACGAATCTATCATTGCCCAGATCAAAGGGAGGATGATCAACTAGAGCTTGCCTAACCACAGCACTATGAAAATGGAAAAACCAACACCTTGAATCCATGGCCGTGCCTCCAAAACCGCCCTCCCCATAGTGTTAACAACAAAGTCATTGACCATGTTTCTGAAGATGAGAACCTCCTTAGGCAGCAGAGCTGGCTCGACGATGGCGATTGCGAAGTCCTCATGCTGACGATCTGGAGCTCCCGCCGGCGATAAAAAAGTGCGGGGATGGAGGAGCGGGCCGCCCCCGATCACTTCAAAGCCTAGAGGAACAAACTCCATAGGATCGAGGGGGAAGTTGGCCATCGATGGCGACGGGACAGCAACTCGGGTGGAAACTAAGCTCAAATCTGCGGTGTGGCAATGCGGAGATGTGGCCGGCGGTGGTGTTGT
Source organism: Triticum urartu (assembly GCF_003073215.2). NCBI lineage: Eukaryota > Viridiplantae > Streptophyta > Magnoliopsida > Poales > Poaceae > Triticum > Triticum urartu. The sequence continues at coordinate 536,279,613 of NC_053023.1, read as the reverse complement.
GGGCGGTGGAGGTGGGGTTTTGGACGGCGGCTCTGCAGGTAATGGTGGAGGGGATGGGGTGGCAGACTTGACGGGACTGGGCAATGACCCAGTTTTACAGGCAACAATAGAAACCGAGGCGTCGGGCGGAGAACTTCCTGCTGACCGACCCGGAGAGCCCGCATTGACCCATGGGACCCACTTGTAAGTTGGAGAGGGGTAGAATCCGAGCAACCCTTGGCCCGGTGACCCAGTCGAAAACATCTGCGGCACCTAACTCGATTAGTACATGAGTTGGTTAAATGTGCCACTGATAAGCAATTCTGACACCTCCAAACTTTAAACACCATATCATCAACCAGATCATTAAACCGACCCGAATCAGTAGTGGAGTCCGTTATAATATTATCTTGGAGAAACTCATTGCGTGTGACCATAGGAGACGATATAATATCTTCCTCAAACAAAGAATTAGGAGATTGGGCATCACGTGAGATGGTTTGGGCTGCGTCCACTACGTGGGCTGAAGATCCAGGCCCACCGGAGTCCAGGCTAACGATGTCCCCATGCCCATGCAGATTCACGTCCAAGCCAGTTGGAGCAGCCACTGAATTTCCGGCCGGAGAAGTAGCATGGAAGTTAACCGTTCCAAAAATGATGGGTGGCGATGCCACCGTCCACTGGAACTCGGTCGCCGGAGGCGAGGGGAGAACGACCTTCTCACGATCATTAAGGGAATAACCAACATCAACAATTGTATCAACACACCGTTTCGTAGCTGGGTATCTATAGCCCTTACAAACATCATATTGTTGAAATGTGGCAAAAGAAAGTTTCTTATTTGTTGAAGATCCAGAATACAAAGAAGATTTCCTAGGAGGCTTATGCATGGCAATCATACCAAGGGCAGCACGCCTTTTGGAAGGACTTATTAAGATCCACTCCGCATCACATTCTTTCTTCCAAATGATAAATTCACATTTCCAATTAGGACCACCATTTCCCCACAGATGGAAATGACATTTGAATTGTGGGCAGGCAAATGAATGTAATTGCAGAATAAAAATTCCAACCCTTTTGCAAGAAACAATGAATGAAAATGCCTTGTCTTTAATGAGCTGAATAGACAAATCAATAGCAGATCCACCAATAGCTGACTCCAAAGCCGCCGCCACTGAATCTTCATTAAGATGGAAGATATGTCTGCTGAAAGACACAACCAGAATGAAATGGCCCGTGCCATCCGTTGGGTGGATGCATTTCCCACAAGATCTGAAAACCTCATCTGCAAAAGCCAGCCCTTTGGAGAAATCCAGATCCAAAGTAGATCCACCATGAGAACCCATGTGAGATGGGTATGAGAGGGTAGATCAGAGGACGCCGGAGGAGATGAGCGGAAAGAAACCAAGATTCACTACTTGGAGAGGGAGATCGCCGGAGAGCCTAGTGCGTGGGTGGGAGGGGAGGTGGGAGCCATCTAGTTAGTCAAAAAGAGAAATATTATGTGCCATACATTCTACCTCCATGATGGTTATAATACAGCAAATTTTCCCATTTTTCTCTATAGAGAAGGAGCGATTTGGAAACTCAGGATGAGGTAACCTGTGCTAATACCTCTGCTATCTTCAAGAATGCTTGGTGGCGGTATCGGAATTACCTGAAGAAAACATCTTTACTGGCAAAGAAACTCATCAAATTCCCTTACGTTCTCCTGAGACACATTTACTAGATGATGACTGGGAATGCCTTGTTCTTTACTGGTCTCGAACCAAGAATGTGGTAAGGTCTATGAGCTCATTTTATTTTTAAGTACTATATGCTTGCGTCTTACTATACTCTGTTCATGTAGAACAAGTGCTTAAACCTGAAGAACAACAGTTCTCATTTAAGATTCCGTTGCTATCGTGCATACTGCTTTGCTATTGTATCACTGTATTTACTCATACAAACTTATTTTTAAATTGAACTATCCAATGGAAACTCCAATGGCACAACAGGTATGTTTACGCATGTTTCTTTAACAGGTTTGCTCTTATAAATAGCTCTGTTGATTTCAATTTCAATTGTGTATATAGTTGACTTCTCATATCATGCACATTACTAGCATCATAACAGGGCCAATAGTGTTGTTGTACATGTAGACCCGTGGTACCCATCTGAAATCTTGTTGTGCCGTTTAGTTTCCCATGCTTTGTATTCTTTCAGTGCTGCTTTCTCTTGAACTGATATGATTTGAACCGTGTCTCTATTTTGATTTGGCAAGACAATGCAGTGACCATAGGACATAGATGCATGTTTGTTTGATGCTTTTATAATGTACTACTTGGCAATAGAAGACTTGGTAGTTTAATCTTGTCCGCCTTACTAATGAACTGGTTCACCGAAATGAGTTTCATATACTAGTACATGCTAAACCTATTATGTGTCTGCTTGTTTCTTCTTTTAGAATGCCGACAGAATATTGGGGAAGAGTGCCTTATTAAGCAATGATAAAGGAAGTAATGCAGATAAGGTTCAGGATCGTGAGACATCCTTGTTGGTCTCCAACAAAGCTGGTAAAATAGCTAAGGAAAACTATCTTGAAGACAGTGAGGCAACCCCAAAGTCCTGTCTTGGTTTACTGTTCGAGTTACTGGCCACTACCGCTTGCACAAACTATTCAAACTCACTATCTGAATCATTTTGGTTTTTTGAGTCTCAACTACAAGCTGAAAGACATCGATCAGCTGTGCTACGAGAAGAAGCAGAAGGACTGCGGAAGTCCCTGGAGCATTCAGATGCATACTTTCTGGTGCAACAGCAAGCGTTGGAGGATTTTAGCGCCAAACAGGACATAACTAATAAGCTTGCTAAGCTTATTGCCAACATGGTGGATACCCAGGATAACGTTTCTTGAGCTCTTCTTAAGTTGTTTCAGTTATGGACTTGTTTTGTTGCTGTGTTTATTTGTACTAGTGGCTAATTTTGACAGCCAGTGTATGTAATATGTTGCTTTGTTCCCTATATTTGCACTGGTGGCGAACTTTGATGCCCAGTGGATGTAATATGTGTAATAATTGTAATAGGCTAGCATTAGTTGCTTGCTTATTTATTTCCTTATTGTCTTGTTTAGTTGTTTGCTTGTAGTCACTGCAGTTCTTTTTCTGCATTTTTAGTGGCCACAATAACCTAGTTTTGGTAACTAGGCCACAATAATCATGGCAACACACGGACTGTTGTAACCATGGGCCTCCTACGGGCCGTAGGATCCGTGGGCCTTCTACGGGCCGTAGGATCCATGGGACTTTTACGGGCCGTAGGATCCATGGACTTTCTACGGGCTGTATGATCCATGGGCCTTCTACGGGCCGTAGGATCCATTGGTCTTCTATGGGCCGTAGGATCCATGGGCCTTCTACGGGGCGTATAATCATTTCGCCAAACATGGGCCGTACTATTCATGGACCATAACGGGCCATTAATAGGCCGTATTTGATAATGCTATGAAAACAGCCCAACGGGTTAACGGGCTACAAACGGGCCGAATGTAACCACGGGCTGTATTTGGCCCACAAACGGAACATGCCAGTAACGGACCGTGTCTAACCGAATTCTAGAAATGAGCCCAAGAATAAATGGGCCCTTAGAAGGCTGAAAGTTAACACGGGTTGGAAACAGCCGACGGAATAATGGGCCGTTAATGGGTATAAAGCGATACACTGTTCATTATGGGCCAGTTTCATCTCGGGCCTTTAATGGGCCGAGAGTTACAAAGGGCCTCATATGGGCCGAAAGACATCATGGGCCATACATGGGTCGGAAGTTACAACAGGCTGGAATCATATTGGATGGCCCAGATGAAGCTACTGGGCTTAATTCCGATAGGCCATAACGGACCGGTAGTAAGCGGGTCGTAAATGGGCTATATACGAACAGACCGTTAATAGGCTTTCCGTGGGCCGCCCCGTTACCTTTTGACCAAGTCAAACGGGTCGGCCTTTTCACTGGAATGGGCCTCTGTTGGGCCGTGCCATGTGTCGACATATCATAGGTGCCTCCTGTCCAATGAGTGGATGACATCTGTCCGAACGTTGAGCCGACACGTGTTTCCTCCGGCCAATGAAAATTTTACACGTGGAAAATTCCCATTGGTCCGGGCTGTTAACGGGTTATCGGATCCAAAACTGGACCCGATAGCTTAACGGCGTTCCGTTACGGTGGATGCCACGTGGCGGTCACCCTTGACGAAAGCACTTCCATGACGCGCGATTTATTGTCATGGAAGTGGACACTTCCGTGATGATAATTTTGGTAATTTCATGGAACACTTCTACGACAGCACAGGTATGACTATCTTGATTCTGTCATAAATTTTTCATCGATACATGCATGACAGAAAACGTGACCTACTGTGACAAACACGTATCATCATGGAAGTGTCTTTTTTTGTAGTGTCATTGTTGCACAGAAGAATTATGTCCTTGATGCACCGCTAGGTGACGAGCCTATTGCAGGAGCAGATCTAGACGTTATGAACGTTTGGCAAGCTTGGTATGTCGACTACTTAATAGTTTAGTGCGCCATGCTTTACGGCTTAGAACCGGGACTTCAAAAATGTTTTGAATGCCAAGGAGCATATAAGATGTTCCAAGAGCTGAAATTGGTATTTCAGACTCATGCCCGAGTCAAGAGGTATGAGACCTTTGACAAGTATTTTGCCTACAAGATGGAGGATAATAGCTCGACCAGTGAGCATGTGCTCAGAATGTCTGAGTACTACAATCGCTTGAATCAAGTGGGAGTTAATCTTCCAGATAAGATAGTGATTGACAGAGTTCTCTAGTCACTACCACCAAGTTACTGGAACTTCATGATGAACTATAATATGCAAGGGATGACGAAAACGATTCCCCGAGTTCTTCGCGATGCTAAAATTGGCGAAGGTAGAAATCAAGAAAGGCATCAAGTGTTGATGGTTGACAAGACCACTAGCTTCAAGTAAAAGGGCATAAGAAAGAAAGGGAACTTCAAGAAGAATGGCAAGCAAGTTGCCACTCCCATGAAGAAACCCAAAGCTAGACCCAAGCCTGAAACTGAGTGCTTCTACTGCAAAGGAAATTGTCACTGGAAGCAGAACTGCCCCAAATACTTGGCGGATAAGAAGGATGGCAAAGTGAACAAAAGTATATATGTTATACATGTTATTGATGTGTACTTTACTAGTGTTCATAGTTGCCCCTGGGTATTTGATACTGGTTCAGTTTCTATGATTAGTAACTTGAAACAGGAGTTACAAAATGAATAGAGACTAGTTGAGGGCGAGGTGACGATGTGTGTTGGAAGTGATTCCAAGGTTGATAAGATCACCATCGCACACTCCCTTTACCTTTGGGATTAGTGTTGAACCTAAAATAAATGTTGTTTGATGTTTGCGTTGAGTATAATATGATTGGATCATGTTTATTGCAATACAATTATTCATTTAAGTCAAAGAATAATTGTTATTCAGTTTTCATAAATAAAACCTTCTGTGGTCATACACCCAAGGTGAATGGTTTATTGAATCTCGATCGTAGTGATACGCATATTCATAATATTTATGCCAAAAGATGCAAAGTTGATAATGATAGTGCAACATACTAGTGGCACTGCCATTTAGGTCATGTTGGTGTAAAGCGCATGAAGAAACTCCATGCGGATGAAATTTTTGAATCACTTGATTATGAATCATTTGATCCTTGCGAACCATGCCTCATGGGCAAGATGACTAAGACTCCGTTCTCCGGAAAAATGGAGCGAGCCACTGGCTTATTGGAAATAATACATACCGATGCATGGGGCTCCCTGCGCACCACCGGACGACCGACGGCCACGTCGTCCAGCTCCGCGAGATCGGCCCATTGGAGCACCGGGGCAGGCGCATGGGGCGGGGAGGGGATGGAGGAGGCGGCGGGCGTCGTAACCACATGCTGAAGGAAATATGCCCTAGAGGCAATAATAAATTTGTTATTTATATTTCCTTATATCATGATAAATGTTTATTATTCATGCTAGAATTGTATTAACCGGAAACTTAGTACATATGTGAATACATAGACAAACAGAGTGTCCCTAGTATGCCTCTACTTGACTAGCTCATTAATCAAAGATGGTTAAGTTTCCTAACCATAGACATGTGTTGTCATTTGATGAACGGGGTCACATCATTAGAGAATGATGTGATGGATAAGACCCATCCGTTAGCTTAGCATAATTTAGTTTTATTGCTATTGCTTTCTTCATGACTTATACATGTTCCTCTGACTACGAGATTATGCAACTCCTGAATACCGGAGGAACACCTTGTGTGCTATCAAATGTCACAATGTAACTGGGTGATTATAAAGATGTTCTATAGGTGTCTCCGATGGTGTTTGTTGAGTTGGCATAGATCGAGATTAGGATTTGTCACTCCGTGTATCAGAGAGGTATCTCTGGGCCCTCTCGGTAATGCACATCGCTATGAGCCTTGCAAGCAATGTGACTAACGAGTTAGTTACGGGACCATGCATTACGGGACGAGTAAAGAGACTTGCCGGTGACGAGATTGAACTAGGTATGAAGATACCGATGATCGAATCTCAGGCAAGTAACATACCGATGACAAAGGGAACAACGTATGTTGTTATGCGATTTGACCGATAAAGATCTTCGTAGAATATGTAGGAACCAATATGAGCATCCAGGTTTCGCTATTGGTTATTGACCGGAGATATGTCTCGGTCATGTCTACATAGTTCTCGAACCCGTAGTGTCCGCACTCTTAACGGTCGATGACGATTTGTATTATGAGTTATGTGATTTGATGACCGAAGTTTGTTCGGAGTCCTGGATGAGATCATAGACATGATGATGTGTCTTGAAATGGTCAAGAGGTAAAGATCGATATATTGGAAGGTTATATTCGGACACCAGAATGGTTCTGAAGTGTTTCGGGTATTTTCCAGAGTACCGGGAGGTTACCGGAACCCCCCCCCCCCGGGGAAGTAATGGGCCTTAATGGGCTTTAGTGGAAAGGAGACAAGGGACTCAAGGGTGGTCGCGCATCCCCCAAGGGCTGGTCCGAATTGGACTAGGAGGGGGCGATGCCCCCCTCTCTTTCCTTCTCCCCTCTTCCTCCTTCCTTCCTTCTCCTAGTTGGAATAGGAAAGGAGGGGGGCCGAATCCTACTTGGATCGGGAGTCCAAGTAGGACTCCCCCCCTTGGCGCACCCCCTCTAGGGCGGGCCTCCTCTCCCCCCTCCTTTATATATGTGGGAGGGGGCACCCCAAAGGCACAACAAGTCTTCTCTTAGCCGTGTGCGGTGCCCCCTCCACAGTTACACACCTTGGTCATATTGTCGTAGTGCTTAGGCGAAGCCCTGCGCCGGTAACTTCATCATCATCGTCAACACGCCGTCGTGCTGACGAAACTCTCCCTCGTCCTCAACTAGATCAGGAGCTCGAGGGACGTCATCGAGCTGAATGTGTGCTGAAAGAGGTGCCATACGTTCAGTGCTAGGATCAGTTGAATCGCGAAGACGTTCGACTATATCAACCGCGTTACTAAACGCTTCCGCTTTTGGTCTACGAGGGTACGTGGACACACTCTACCCGCTCGTTGCTATGCACCTCCTAGATAGATCTTGCGTGATCGTAGGTAATTATTTTTGAAATACCGCATTCCCCAACAAAGGCGGGGCAGGCGAGGGAGGGAGCGCCGGCGGCGGGGACACGGGCGCCGAATCGCCCTCCGGATCGCGGGAGCTCATGTCCATCTTCCTTTCAACAAGGTTTAAGATTATTTTTTTGACACTGGTTGTTTGATTCGGATGACTAAATTTTATATGATTTTTCTTAAAAGACATTTCATGGCAAACCTAACATCCACCACAGACATTTTCCATAGCTGTTTTCCTTGTGGCATCAACCACTCTCTGGTATCATGTAAGATTTGGGTGGACATACCACTTCCATCGTATTTTTTTCTATTTCTGCATTTTGAAATTCATGTGAACCAAAAAGGCTCTTAAATTTGAAGCATTCCCTAAACAAAATAAGTTAGGTACATCTCACTGACATAAGCAATAGTGTGTTGATAAGTGGATATTTGAAATGAAGGTCAGCCCCATCGGCAAGGTGACAAGTGAGGTTGGCTCAACTAAGAGAGCGGTCACAACAGCGCTTTGATGGCTAGTTTTGATGATGGCAGTGATCGTTCAGTTGTCCAAAAACTTAATATAATCTTTATTATGTTTACGATGTTTTGGGTTTTATACTACCGATGAGTTTCTATAATAATTTAGTTTTTTCTGGAAAAAAAGAGTCCAGGTCATGCTTTGGAATGAACATCAAATTTAACCAAAAAGGGTAAAAAAACTTATACATGTTTAATGTCTTATACATACATGCGAATCTTCATGAAGAAATGATACATGTTGTGATATGAGGAAAAATGTTCTAAAAAGACTATTTATTAAAATATTTTAGAATATAGATTTTCTTACCCGGCTTAAATTATGCTAAGTTTGTTCCAAATTATAAGGTGTATTATTTTTTCAAAAGACAAATAATCAAGTTTTCTAACATAGCATCAATATCTATAATACCAAAACTGTATCATTAAATCAATTCCAAAAAAGCATTTTCATAATTTATTCACTTTCTGTCGTAGATGCTGATATTTTATTCTCTGATCTTAGTCAAGTACTCCCTCCGTCCCATAATATAAGAGTGTTTTTTACACTAATGCAGTGTAAAAACCGCTTTTATATCATGAGACGGAGGGAGTAATATACATAAGTTTAACTTGCACGAAAATTGGTGCACCCTGTAGTTATAAAATCTTAACATGTTAAAAGTAAGATAAAGTTTGACTTGGGACATCCCTCTCATTATTATATTTCATTATTCCTTTCTTTCTGTCATCATTTGAAAATGGATTTCTCCTTCTGGTTTTAGTCACACACGTCTTTTCCACCTAGGAAAGATGCCCGTACGATCATTCCATGCTCTGCCTTCGCCCGAGCGGTCCCCAACTCTCATTACCTCTCTCTTTTAGGAGCCCACTGCTTTCAGTATTATTCAAATTCAAATTATCTACTCTAACAGCCCTGATATTTTGTATTGCGATCTCACCCCAAATGGTAAGTGTAGCTAAAAAAGTACTTAGAACCTCTGCTCGCAGGATATTCAAAGTTAGTGAAACAATCAACCCAAATAACTACCCATGCTAGTGAGACATGTTCTCAAGCAGGTATGGAATCAGAAAGCTCATGCCGCCAAGAGTACGAACTTTTGCTTGGAGACTCCTTGGGAAAGTCCTACCCGTTGTATGAGAGTTGGTCATTTATCGGTTCACGTCACGTCTAAATGTTGCAAGTGCAACCATGAGGAGGATGAATTTCATTTGTTTTATAAGTTGTGATTTTGCCAGAGCTGCATGGTTTGGCCATCCTTAGCACATTAGAAATGTCAAACTTACTGCTAATTACCACACGACACAACATACCATTCCAGCTTTGTTAAACATTAACTAACTTCATGCTTCTATTCATAATATTTTCAATTTTCTTTGGAGCATTTGGAAGTCAAGAAATGAAGTCCTTTTTTCCTAGGAAGAATGGCTTGCCTCATTAGGTTCATCATGCCGCCGTAGCCAATGTTGAATGTCAAGCGTTATAGGAGGGGCGAAAGGATAATAAGCACCAGATTTTGTCCACTCTTCCTCCTCGGTCTGCTGATATTTTCTTGTCGCAAAGAAATACTATCCAAAGTGACCTTATTGAGGGACGAAAAATCTATGCAGATGCTGCATTCAACTCTGCAAAAATTCTAGGTGCACAACCCAATGCAAAAGCTACAAGAATAGGAGTTTCCATATTTATCCCCAAAGGGGAGTCGAGCATACAAATTCAAATTCAAGCCTCTCTACCTCCCATAAATACTCCCGTCCAAGCAGAAGCAGCATGCCTCCTCCTTGCAGAAGCAACAACTAATCTTCCTCAAGTCGGTCGACCCTTATTCCTTGAAATAATCTCACATTAGCGAAGGCGACATCAATAAGGAATGTGATTCAGATAAGATTCACAGGGCCATCAGACAACCTCTAGCATATTTTCTTCGCCATCTCTGAACAATCACATCCATACGGGCAACACTTTACTAGGACTTTGAATGGCATTGCCCATGATGTTGCTCACAGGAGCGGATGTGGAGCACGCTGTTGAGAATTGAGAAGAGGTTGGGATGCATCACACTTGTATTCATCCATAAGGGGTAATAATATATAGAGTACATCAGAGAGAGGAGAAGGAGATACACTCGCACTCTCTACAACAATCGATCCTAGATCGATGGGCCGTTGCGCTGCATGCGCCATGCAACATCGGCGGGATAAGGCATACTTGACCAGCTCAAGTCAGTAGCGCACTTGACCAGCTCAAGTAGTCTAACAGCCCCCCGCAATCTCATCATGGGAGGGCTGAACATTGAGACTAGACCTGAACTGTGTGAAATTAGCAGTAGGCAGTCCTTTTGTGAAGATATCTGCATACTGTGAAGAAGTAGGAACATGCAACACGCGCACTTCTCCCAAAGAAACCTTGTCACGGACAAAATGAATGTCGATCTCGATGTGTTCCGTCCGTCGGTGTTGCACGGGGTTAGCCGACATATAAACTGCAGAGACATTATCACAATAAACCACAGTAGACTTGGCGATGGGTTGATGAAGCTCCTCCAATAACTGCCGCAGCCAAGCCGTCTCAGCGACGACGTGGGAAACGACCCGGTACTCCGCCTCAGCGCTAGACCTGGAAAGAATAAGTTGTCGCTTCGACGACAAAGATATCAAATTATCCCCGAGAAAAACGCAAAACCCAAAGGTAGAACGTCAAGTGTCGGGGCATCCAGCCCAGTCTGCGTCGGAGTAGGCAAGAAGAGTGGTGGGTGACGATGGGTAGATATGTAAGCCATAGTCTAGGGTGCATTTGAGATAACGTATGATGCGTTTGACAAGGTTGTAGTGAGAGGAGCGAGGGGCGTGCATGAAAAGACAGGCCTGTTGAACAGCGTAGGACAAATCAGGACGGGTGATCGTCATGTACTGCAAGGCACCGGTGAGGCTGCGGTAGATAGTAGGGTTGTCGAGGAGATCACCGTCGGATATGGAGAGTTTGGTGCCCGAGTCGATAGGAGTACGAACAGGATGACAGTCGGACATACCGGCTCGCTCGATGATGTCCAAAGCATACTGTTGCTGAGAGAGGTGGAGGCCCGAAGACGAGCGGGAGACGGCCATGCCGAGGAAGTGAGAGAGAGGACCAAGGTCTGTCATGGAGAACTCGCGACCGAGGAGAGAAATAACATAGTCGAGAAACGCCGGAGATGATGCAGTGAGAATGATGTCATCGACATATAGGAGGAGATAGGCTGTGTAGGTAGTGGATTTGTAGATAAAAAGAGAAGTGTCGCATTTAGAGGCAACGAAGACAATGGATGCAGCATAGGTGGCAAAGCGAGTGAACCAGGCACGAGGGGCTTGCTTAAGTCCGTAAAGAGATTTCTTAAGAAGACAAACGTGCGAGGGGGCGGTCGGATCTTCAAATCCGAGGGGCTACTGACAGTAAACTGTCTCGGTAAGGTTTCCATGGAGGAAAGCGTTTTTGACGTCTAACTGGTGTATGGGCCACGAGTAAGAAGTAGCGAGAGAGAGAACGACTCGAATGGTGCTCGGCTTAACTACTGGAGAGAAGGTCTCGTCGTAGTCGATGCCTTCTGTTTGAGAAAAACCACGGACGACCCATCGCGCCTTGTAGAGAGCTAGGGATCCGTCAGAATTATACTTCTGCCGAAAAACCCACTTCCCACTAATGACCGGAGCCGTGGAGGGTCGAGGAACGAGCGACCAGGTCTCGTTCTGAATGAGGGCTTGGTACTCATCACCCATGGCACTAGGTGCGGCCAGGGCTGCGCAGTAGGTGCGGGGAAGGGGTGAGGCACCCTGAAGATCGGCGAGAAAATTAAGTCGACGAGAGGGTATGTGAAAACCTGTTTTGGCCCGGGTGCACATGTTGTGAGGGTTAGCGGGAGGCGCGACAGCGACAGCGCGGGGTGGAAGCGGGCGTGGGGGGGGAGGACTGTCGGACGAAGTGGAGGCAGGGCTGGTGGACGGCGAGCTGCTGGAAGAACCGGAGGTGGGAGGGTTCGAGAGTGGGGGAGAGTCCGTAGATGTGGCAGGGTGCGAGCGCGGGGAAGAAGTTGTAGGGGCGGCGTTCTCATGGGGCGAAGGGACTACCGGGGCAACGTTCTGGTCAGGTGAGACGGCTGCCGTGGGAGCAGTCGGACCGACACAGAATGGTGCTATGGGAAGGGCCGGCGGTGAGTTAGTCGACGTGGGTGCGACTGGATGAAAGAAGTCGGTAGGGAAGGGGCCTTGGGGGTGCATGAGAAGGGAAAGACAAACTCATCGAAGGTGACGTGCCACGAGACGTAGACGCGGCCTGTAGAGGGATCGAGGCAACGATACCCTTTCTGATCACGGGGGTAACCTATGAAGACACAAGCAACCGAGCGCGCGACAAGTTTGTGAGGGGTGGTGGCTTCCGTGTTAGGGTAGCACAAGCAACCAAAAACATGGAGGTGAGTGTACGTGGGTGGTGTTTTGTGAAGGGTCTCGTGAGGTGTGACGAGAGAGAGACGCTTGGTGGGGCGAAGGGTTAAGGAGAATGGTGGCGGTGGTGAGGGCATCAGCCCAGTAGCGTGGTGGCATGGAGGCTTGGAACAGAAGGGTGCATATCACGTCATTGGTCGACCGAATAACACGTTCAGCTTTACCGTTCTGGGAAGATGTGTATGGGCAAGAAAAACGCATCACCGTACCGTAGGGAAGAAAGAAGTCGCGATTGTGTGCGCTATCAAACTCACGCCCGTTGTCGCATTGGAGAGTCCGTATAGTCTGCCCAAAATGAGTGCGAACATAAGAATGAAAGAAACGAAAAATGGCAGGAACGTCAGACTTGAGTTTGAGAGGAAAAGTCCAATGGTAGCATGAAAAATCATCAATAAGCAGGAGATAATACTTGCTCCCAGAGGCGCTAGACAAAGGAGCAGTCCAAACATCGCAATGTATAAGATCAAACGGGGCAGTAGTTCGACTAGTGGAAGAAGTAAAAGGGAGGCGGACGTGCTTTCCAGTCTGACAAGCATCACACAAGCGTCCATCCGAAATAGGTTTATTACAATGTTCTAAAGTTTTATTTAAGCGAAAAGTAGCATCGCCGGGGTGGCCCAAACGCCGGTGCCAAAGGTCGGTGAGGCGGGAGACGGTGACGGCGAGGGCGGTGGGTGCAGCCGGAGGGAAGATGTCATACAGTTCGCCGTTACTGTTGCATCGAAGAAGCTCCACCTTGGTTGGATAGTCCTTCACAGAGAGACCATAACACTACTAGGAAAAGGGCTATAGATGAAGTGGATACTAATGGCGCACCATGTATGTAGTGCGCCATTGCTATATAGCAATGGCGCACCAGATATGGGTGCGCCATTAGTGTCCATATTACTAATGGCGCACCTGGTGTGTGGTGCGCCATTACTGGTTTTGTCCTGGCGCCACACCCCTCCCCAGACTTAGCAGTGGTGCACCAGTTGGAAAGTGCGCCATTACTAGTTTTAACTAGTAATGGCGCACCAGTAAGAGATGCGCCATTGCTATCTATATGTATGGCACACCCCCTACCAGTGCGCCATTGCTATCGCCCCTTATCCCCTCCCTCTAGTCACGTTCTCTTCCCTCGAGCAAAACAACCCAGCCTTTCCGGATCCAATCCTCCTCCATCTCCCCCAACCACCCACCGCGACCGCTCCGCCGCTCCAGTCTCCCAATCAGCGCCGCTCCATCTCCCCACCCACCGCCGTGGTGCCACCGCTCCAGTCTCCCAATCAGCGCTGCTCCCCTCACTTCCCTCCCTAGGTCGCAGATGGAGTCGAGCAGGTCAGCGCCGCGGCCAGACTCGCCATGGATAAGCACCGTCATCGAGCTGGAGCTGGGCCGCGGCGGAGGCCGGCTTCTTCTCCACAATCTGGTGCAGGGAGAGGAGGCCACTGCTTCCTCCGGCGTGTGCTTCTTCTCGGGACGACATGGAGCTCCTCAAGGTCCCCTCTTCTTCCTCCCCGCATCTCTCTCTCCGTTGGATGCGATTCGGCAGGCGTGGTTCCCTGCCTGATTCGGTGTCCTCACGCACATAGGTGACAGCCGTGTGGTGCGCGCGCGGATTCCTCCTCAACTCCGACGCCTTCCGCCCTGCCCCTTTGCTGGCCAGGCCGATTGATTCTTCATGGAGATGCAGGTCGAGCAACAGATGTCTCCGCCTCCGTTCATGGTCAGAACACTCTTTCCTTTCTTCTTCTCTCTCGTCCATCTCCTGGATTCAACCTATCTATCTATCCATGCTAGTTAATCAAAGGACTTTCTGGATTCTGAATCTGTAACAGGGGTAGCTAGATGGATCATGTATGAGGATGGATCAGAATGGGATGATGGTGGTGAAGATGATGGTGAAGCATCAGAGGATGATGGTGCCCGGTATAATTTATAGTTTATACACATACTGCACTGTTAATTAAAGGTTGTAACCTCACTGTCACGCTAATGGACGCAAAAAAGAAGAGTGGTAGTACTATCAATGGTTCAGTCAGCGCCTCAACAACGTCTGCACTACTTCTGATATTGTTTTTCAGTAGCTTTTTTCTGCACCTTTTTCTTTCAGTTCTTAGTGCTGCTGCCCTAACCTATAGCCACTTGTCCTGTCTTGAGCATCATCACGATGTGTCGGAGTATCTATGCTATACATATGTGCTATGTCTCCCCTGTTTACTTTCAATTAGCATTGTTAAGCAGTGTGAATGGCACTGATTGCAAATCTAAATGCTAATTACTTCCTAAGATGTTAATGTGTAGGATGAATGCTATTAGAGAATCAGTGCAGCAATCAAAAGCATTCTAGTATTTTTGCTAAGAAAACAGTGCCACCAAGAAGTTCTTTGTGGGACTATAACTATTAGTTGTTGGAATGGTGCGTTTGGATCCTTGCTTGGGTTAATAGTTTGTTATTCGTTGCTCTGTTTGCAATTTGGGTTTAACTCTGACACATAATTTCTTGTGGCACCTGGTTCCTCCTTGTCTTTGTTGTGTGAAGATGTTCTTTTTATCAGGGATACTTCTGCAGTCGTGCAGGTTGGTTTTCAGCACGGTTCTATAAAGAAGTTGGCACTTTGGTTATATATGTTTTTTAGAATCACTTTGGTTATATATGTTGGGGGTATTGGTAGGGTATTTTGTTGCCTATTCTAAGGCTGTATAGATGTTCTTGTCTGTGGTTTAATTGCTCTCGCCGTTGGCGTTCTACACTGCTTGTGCTAAGATCTGAAGGTGATGAACTTGTATGTATTATCTCATGTTCTGAAACAAGGATCGACTTGAACATCTGGACTAGACTAGTGGATGCCAGCAACTCCTCTGAAACTCTTCTTGAAGTTCAATGTTTTTCTGGAAATGATTGCACAACATTACCCCCCCCCCCCACCAGACGTTATCTGGTAGTAACTTCTTTAGTTACACATTTGAGATGCATTTTTTGTTGTTGTTGAAACGGAGGCATAAGCTTTGCATCATCCATTAAGTAAGAGAGGAGAAAAGAGTTTGTTACACACATCTATTACTATTACGTAAGGTTGTTATTATCCTGGCATGATATTACCCAACTTTTTCACACCCGCAATAACCAGTGTTTTGCTTCCCTCTTGATGGAGCCGTTTGAACCTGTAGCCACTTTGGTTATCCAACTTTTTCTGCACCTGTAGCCACTTGAACGGATGAGAATTCTTCAAGCCTACCTATAGCCACTTGAACAGATGTCTATCTCAGATCTGCTCGTCTAAAAAATCCAAGTGGAGTAGTATACTGGTAGTATAGTATAATAATATTATCAAAAGGTAAATGCCCTGATTAGTTAGCTCTGTCAGATAAATACTCGTCGAAAGTGGGCTCTTATCAAAATTCATTTCCATTATAATCTTACTCATACAATACGCACCATGTAATTCTGGAAATATATGCTCATATCTAGTTCTGCATAAAAAATGACAGTATTGACATGTTATAAATAGTTTGTTTGTATTTCTGTTTATTTTGTTACATTTTGCAAGGATAAAGTGAAGAAAAAGAAGAAAAGATCACTAGAAGATTAGTATTAGGATTTTCTTTTATTTCCTTGCAATTTTCCTTTTATTGGATACTTGTAAAGACATTGTAATATTCTTACTATAATAAAAAATATGATTCTATTTCATTTTTTGTTTTTAAATTATTTTCCTTATAGGTTGTTTTCTGTAAATTTGGATTTTTTTTGTTTTCCAAATACATTACTAGTGGCGCATCATCAACTAGTGCGCCATTAGTAAGCCAGAGCACATGGATAAATATGGCCCTCTGGGAGGCATACTAATGGCGCACCGTGGGATATACTAATGACGCACTGTATGGTGCGCCATTAGTATACCGGATACTAATGGCGCACCACAGGTGCACCATTAGTAAAAAATACTAATGGCATGATACTAGTGGCACACCTGTAGTGCGCCATTAGTAGGCAAAACAGGTGCGCCACTAGTAGGTCTTTTTCTAGTAGTGATAAGGATCAAATTCAACGGAGCAGTTATTATCAGTGGTTAAGCGACGAACGGAAAGCAAATTTTTAATGAGATTAGGGGCAACTAGCACGTTGTTGAGGTATAGGGGTCGATTAGGATTAGGAAGACAAGAGGAATCAACGTGACTAATAGGCATAGCACTACCGTTTCCGACAAAAACAGGGGGATGATTTGATAAAGTGGCGACGGAGGAAAGCATACCAGGATCAGCCGCTAGGTGAGAGGAGGCGCCGGAGTCCGCAACCCAACCACCGCTAGGCGACTGGATCGACAGATTGTGCAGAGCGCTCATCAGGGCGGAGTGGTCAACGGCGTTGGAGGCGGCGGCCGTCGGCGGGTGGAAGTACGGCGGCGCCGGGTATTGCTGCGGAAGAGGCGGCGCCGGCAGGAACGGATGCTGATGAGGCGCCGACAGGTACTGCTGTGGTGGAGGGTAGCCCATCGGGGATGGCTGCTGGAGGTGGCCACCGAAGGCAGCGTAGGCGTGTGGTGGCCGCGGACCGAGGATCCCGGGCGCCGGACGAGGTTGAGGTGGGAGGGCCATCAGGTAGGCGTAGACGTGCCCTGTCCACGGCGGCATAGGCGCGGCACCCTGATACCCGCCGTTGGTGGTGTAGCGGCGGCGTTTGTTGTGCCCCTGGTTGGGTGAGGGAGACGAGGGTTTGCCGCCGCCGAGGTTAGGAGCGGGCGGCCGAGCCTGGCCGCCGGAGGCCCCAACCAAGGGCGCGGGCGACGGGCCCCTCTGCTGGACGGTGAGGGTGCTGTGATGGGTGGAGCCAGCGAAGTTGTTGTCGATCTCGTCGTGCAGAAGCATGCCGACGGCGACGTCAAAAGGTACGGGAGTTGGGGACTTCTCTATAATCTTGGCGGTGGTCTGATGACGATCTTTATTGACGCCACACAGAAGTTGGATGACCAACTCATCACCATCCAGGGTCTTGCCGGCGTCACGCAGCGCGTCGGAGATGGACTTGAGGCGCGCGCAGAAGATGGAGATGGAGGGATCCCCTTGACGAGTTTCGGAGAGCTCCGTATGGAGCTGGAACCGCCGCGCCCGGCGGTTGTTGACGAAGAGAGCCTCGACGGAGGCCCAGGTCTGGCCGGCGGTGGCCTCCCGGTTGAGCATGAAGGCGGTGAGCTCCGTCACCATCGCGCCGAGGAACCACCGCTTCACCGCCTTGTTGACGATGTTCCAGCTCGCGTCGCCGACGTGGTCGGTGAAGTCCGGCGCGATCCAAGAGGCGACGTCATACTGATCGATGACATCGAGCATCATCCCCCGCCAGACAGTGTAGTTGGCGCCGTTCATGGCGAGGCGGACGGGGAGATTGATGTGAGCACCCTCGACACGCATGGCGTGCACATACGCGGCCGTCGGGTAGAAGGCAGGTGGCGGCGCTGTCTGGAGAGGGAGGGGTGCAAGAGTGACACTCAGAGATGGGGTTGCGGGAGGGAGGGTAGGGATTGGCAGGGGAGATGTAGCGGTAGGAGAGAAAGGAGAGGAGGTAGCCAGAGAGGAGTCCGCGGCAGCGGCGGCAGCGTCGACCTCGGTGGCCATGGCGGAAGCATAGGTTTGGATCAAACTGATACCATGTTGAGAATTGAGATGAGGTTGGGATGCATCACACTTGTATTCATCCACAAGGGGTAATAATATATAGAGTACATCAGAGAGAGGAGAAGGAGATACACACGCACTCTCTACAACAATCGATCCTAGATCGATGGGCCGTTGCGCTGCATGCGCCATGCAACGTCGGCGGGATAAGGCATACTTGACCAGCTCAAGTCAGTAGCGCACTTGACCAGCTCAAGTAGTCTAAGAGCATCTCCAGCCGTTTGCCCCCCAGGAGGCACCTTTTTTCGCCTCCTGGGGGGCTGCCGGCGAGAACTTAGGCCTTGGGGGCCAAACCACTTCCACTCATTGCCTCCCCACGAGCAGCGTTGGACTCCCAAAATCGAAGCGTCATTTCGTCGAGCATCTTGCCCGCGGCGGCGTCGACGACCTCCTCAGCGCGAGCCCAGCGGAGGAGCGCGAGCGTCGACGGGGAAGGAGGCGATGAAAAGCTCAAGGAGACATCCTGCAGCCGGAGGCCGACGTCGAGCCGCCCCATGCCCCGCTCCCTCGCCCCGTGCCCTGTCCCTCGAGCTGACGGGGAAGGAGGAACGCCTGGTTGGCGGAGTTGAGGTAGCCCTCCTGCTCCGAGAGCGAGCGGTGCAGCAAGAGCAAGCTTGAACATGGCCGCCCTCGCCTACGTGCAAGCGGCGCGTGCGGGAGGCAGCGACGTAGAGCCGGCCGTCGATGCAAGTGTTGGGGCTTCTCCATCCGGTGACCTCCGTGGACTTGAGGCCGCCCCCGCCGCTCTCTCCGCCAGTGACGTACACGCCGAATCAGTGGTGCCGGCGCAGCATGTCCGGCACGCCGAAGCTGTAGAACACCACCGGCCGCATGTTGGTGCCTCCGAGCAGGTGCAGGTGGCAGCCACCGAGCACGGCACAGCTGAACCCGGCGGCGGCCGCGTATTCAGCGGGCACGGGCGGCATCGCGTGCCATGCTGCGGCCGGTGGAGCCGGTCTGTGAGCCGGTCAGCGGACGGGACGGTGACCCGCCCGCGCCGCGCCGTCCAGGCCACGGCTGCGCCCTACCTCATCATGGCGTCCTCCACTGTCTCCTGCTCCTTCCCGACGACGGCGTCGCCAAGGCACCGCGCGAGGACGACGGCGTGAGCAACAAGGAGGAGGAGGAGGAGGAGGAGGTTGCTGGTCGCTTGCCTTGTAGACGGGGCCGAAGCCGCCGCGGCCGAGCAGGTTGCCGTCGGAGAAGCCTGCGGTGGCGGCCTCCAGCACCGGCAGGTCGATGAAGAGCGTCCACTGGTCGTCCTCCTCCTTGTTGCTCTCCCGACGACGAGGGCGAGGACGACCGAGCCCACAGCCGCGCTCGTCCGCCCAGGCAGCACCGCGCCCGCCCCCCCCCCCCCCCCCCCCCCCATGGCCACACGCAGCGAGCTCCGGCCCGGCCATGCCACAGCCACATGCCGGCGGACGAGCTGCCGCGGCTCCGGACGTGCGCGCGAGCAGGCACGTAGGGCGGCCCCGGCGGCGAGCACGGCAACAAGAGACGGCGAGCGGCGCGGTTGGTGGAAGAAAAGACGAGGAGAAAGAGAGCTCGTGGGTGTGTCAGGTGAAAAGTGAGAGGAGAGAGGCTGCATGTGGGCCTTTGCATGCATAAACACATTGCCGGCGCTCCCAGATGCTTCCCGGGGGGCTGGGTTTGGGGTGAGACTGCCGGCGCTAAACTTTGACGAATCCGGCGAAAAATGTGATCCTGGGGACGTGACTGGAGACTTTTTTCGCTGCCGGCGATGAAAAAGTGACCGTGGGGGGCTTCCTGAGGGCGCGGCTGGAGATGCCCTAACACACGCAAGTGCGGGGGCACCGAGCCCCCAGTGTGTGCTTTTATTTTTGGCTTCCAGTTTTCAAATCTTTTATATCTTTTGAAAGAACAATCCAAATTAAGTTATGCTTTCATATCGTGTTTCTTGTGACGAGGGCTTTCAAGTAAGATCGATTTTGAATATGTTTTGATGAATTTTGAAAATAAATGTTAAGTATCAACTTTTGAAAATAAATGTTAAGTTTCAAATAAGATCAAAATTCAAAATACGCATGGAGAAACAAAAAAGACAACTTCACATGTGAATAGTATCATGTGTGCTTTTGTCTTCTTTTGACACTATTTATGACAGATTTCTCTTTTTGTTTCTTGATGTTTATTTTGAATTTTTATCTGAATTTTTTAGCGGTTGTCGACATATATGTTGTGAACACTCATGATTTTTTTTCAGAAATTTTTAGAATGTTTAAATCTGAATTTTTCAAGTTTGTATCATGGTAGCATTTGAGGGTTGGTACACTTGATACTTCTCCCTCTTCAAAGCATATATGGTTGTGTAATCCATGTTGTACTATGCTCTTGAGCTGAATAAGTTGGCGCCTCATGCTCCTTTTTCTGCTAAAAAGAATCGAAACCTCTCATCATGTTTGCCCTTTCGCTGTAAAAGTGAAAATTGAGCTCTAGTTCGTAGGATCCGAACCGATGACCTGGGTGGAAGCAACCATCGACATGTCATTACCTGAGTTGTGTGCATTTTTTGGTAGGTATTTCTTTATACTTCTAAAATATCATTTGCCTTTTTAGGGCCGTAAAATTGAGCTTTTGGGCAACCGGACTTACCATTGCCCTTTGGTAGAAAACTTGATCGGTAAAGAAAAAGAAGCCGCCGCTGGTATGGGTTTGTATAACACAACAACTTTCGATTCCTCCCTTCGACCATGCACCTTACAAGAGTGACTTTTTCCAGTAGAACATCAAGCATTTTATTCATCTACAAGAGCTTCACCATGAAAAAGGAAAGCAGAAAACTCATTGGCCCTAGCCAACATGTGCACTGCCAAGTTTCTGATCTCGAAAGACATGGACGAACGAGCAAGATTCAAAAGAATTGTTAGTCGTCTTGATGTCAAAAATGACTAAAAATGACCTTATGTTGTTGTGGGAGCCGTATTGAAACAATTGAATTAATAGGTGCTAAAAATAATTAAAACTAACTGAAAAAATGTAAGAGTGTTCTCAGTTTGTATTTAAAAAAACGAACCATACGAATTTAAAATGATGTATAAAAAATGAATTGAACTTAACATGACACCACATTTTAACAAAATTGTGGTGCATGGACTATATATTTTCGCTTCAAGCATCTAACACGTATACCATCCATGACCACACACAAATTAACAAGGAAATTACTTGAAAAAAGGTAATTTGTGTGCATGCATGACTTGCCTATGACACACAATTTCAATCGAACAACTATCAATAATTGAGGTGGCATGGAAGTACTCATGTGCAAAAAAATCTAGCCATTTGGATGTAGACTGACACGCAATTCCGATCAAAAGGCTATCAATAATTGAGAGGACATGAAACCACATATATGCAGAAAATTTCTAGTAGTGGAGCCTAACTATTTAGATATAGATATAGAGAGATATGATAATAATAATAATAAAATTGATCATTGCTAGGTCTAGGAAACCAATACATTTTTTACAAGTATATCTTAGTAACTAAAAGTATTGTCGTTTAGTGCAATTTTTGAGAGAAAACTTATATTAGTTGTCTTGGTTTTGATGTTAGGGCACCTCCAGCGCCGTCCTCTGCAACAGACACGTTTTTTGTCCGTGGACTGGTTAGCATCACTAGTCCGCGGACACTGATGCGGGATCTGACCATTTAATCTTGTCCTCTAAATGTATGCCCCTGATAAGTTAGCAACACTCAAAATATTACAAAAACACACACAATTTTATCGATAAATAACATGCAAATATCCCTAGTACACAATAGTTCAAATGTAAATATTGCATCCTAGATAACCGGATGTTCAATAAGTTTTTTGAATTCATCGATTCCAAATTCAACGATACTTGAGTCGGAATCGGCACATGTCGTCCCACACATACTGCCCCTTAAGCTTCATCCAATAATGTATGTGCGTGAATGGCTTGCCCTCGGACATGTAGTACATCATGACATCGCATGCAAGCTATACAACGTGTAGAGCAACATTGGGTGAATGAATGAATGAATTAAACCAACATGTAGAGCAATAAGAAGAAAAACTTTCAATCTCCATGGTTGACGAGCCAAATGGCCACCTTTGTCACCACTTGGTGAATTGCACTGCAATACTTCATGACGGAGTTGCAAATGGTGTACTATCAATGCCCTTTTGACTTCACATTACATTCACGGAAGACGTGCATGTTGTAGGCGTGAAGTTCTTTTGCTCATGGAATGAAGCATGCACACATTGCCAGCAGATCGAGCCCCTTGAGTTCATGCCTACAAAGTCCGCAAATACAACCAACCTCACATCGCACAACAACTCATCCTCAATGATCGAGTACCCTGTTATCGAATTACTCTAGGAAACAACAAGAAGTTCAACAAAAATGCTCAATGGAATTTGGCTGAACACCTATTGAGTGCGGTGTCCGCTATGGACGTCCTCGACAAGGAACGAAGGGTAGCTGGCTATGGAGGGACCCTGTGGGCAGGGGTGTAGTCCAAGGCGGGCTGGTGTGTTGGTGGGGGCTACAGACGCCCGAGGATGCCACAACGGTGGCCGGAGAGGCACAACTGTGACGGCAGACGATGAGGGTGCGGATGCAAAGCAGGGGCGGAATGATAGAAAAGTGGACCAGGAGGGGAGATTTGAGTGAGTTGGGGGTGTCGAAATTCTACGTGGTGGCGATGCAGACTCCCGCAAAGCCTAAACGGACATCCAAACGCGTCAGCGAACCGACAAGGTACCGTGTTGGGTGGCAAAATGATCGTTTTGGACGCTTGCAGAAGGTTTGAGGGGCCACATTGGATATGGGCTATATTTCAATCAAGATACAACAAAATTCTCTTTCTTTATTAAATACTCAAATGATAAGTGCTACATGTATGGCACGAAGTAACACTGCCCTGAAGCTTTTACAACTGAAATTGACATCCAAAAAAGCCCTCAAAAAGATGAAACTTGCCATTCAAATAGAAAGTTGTCATGCTTCATAACTAAAGTTGCCATTATCGGGTAACTAACCTTGCCAAAAAAAACATGAGGATGTAATTGCTTCATGCCACACGTGTGACACTCATCAGAGTCCATTAAATAAGGTGCTACATTAGATTTTGTCAAGGTGGTGTGCTTTAGATATATAGACATGGTGGAGCATTGGGACTGCCCTTTAACAAGGGTTAGACGGTTGATTCAAAGGCTTAAAAGTAAAAAAAATGGAAAGGTCAAGCAATTTGTAAATAGTGAATATTTTTAGATCACAAGAGCGAGTAACACTATAATAGCAGAACACAAAAATGGTCTTTTTGGAGAGAAAAAAAAGAACAGGAGTAAGTTTATATACAATTCACATGGGGAGTGCGCGTTTTGGCTCCCGGGAGCACATGCTCCCGGGTGAACAGTACCTTGAAAAAATAGTAAATGTTTTCAAAAAATTCTATAAATTTTTGTAGATGATCGTGTTGGTGTCGCAAACATGCTTGGCAGTTTTCATGTGGAACCGAGCAGTAGTGTTTCGTCGGTGAAAAAACAAATTTGGGTTGTCATTTTGTCTTTGATTTGCTTTTTTTTTCACAGGCCAAAATGCTTAACCTTTTTGCCTCAAAATTTACACGTATCATTTGTATGTGACAAAGATCATGAAAAAAAATTTATCTCACTTTTTTTGGCATTTGAAAAAAAATGGTCCCGGGAGCAAGCATGTGCTCCCGGGAGCCAAATTGAATTTCCCATTCACATGTACCTCTTTTTTGCATAGCTTTCCAAAGATTAAATTATAATTTTACTACGTTTCAAACAAAAAACAAAATCAATCGCCATTAAGTGTCTTAATTTTATACTAAATTTAGTATAAAATTGTATTAAAATTAAGACACTTATTTTGGGACGGAAGGAGTATTAAAAAAACCATTACCAAAAATGAAGTACTTGCATTAGACAGATGAATCAAAGGGCAAGAGCAAGTTTCTATCCAATACCTACATGCCCAAAATTTTCGGTAGTATTCCAAACTTAAATTTTTAATTTGACAAAGTTTCAACCAGAAAGCAAAACTAAAAGTAAGTTTCTATCCAATACACGTGTACCAAAAAAATTCCGTAGCTTATCAAAAAGTACTAGAAGTCCACTAAGTTTCAAACAGAAATACGAAAAAATAATAATACCAGGCACAAAAAGAAAATGTTCTGCAAAATGGAGTAGTAGGTGTACTCCCTTCGGTCTTTTTAGTCTGCATATTAGGTTTGTCTGAAGTCAATCTCATTCAACTTTGACCAAGTTTATATAAAAAATTATTGACATTTACATAACAACACCAACATTATTAGATTCATCTCGGAATATATTTTCATATTATATTTATTAGATATTATAGATGCTAATAATTTTTAATATAAATTTGATCAAACTTACTAGCTAAATTTGACTTTCGGCAAATGCAATGTGCAAAGTAAAAAGGACCGGAGGGAGTACATGCAAAGTTGCAATGGACATCGGACGAATACAAAATGGCAAAGGAGGGAATTTAAGGCTGGTCACAATGGACAAGAACATAAGCTAGTAACTTACACACTTCCCTAGACTATGTTACTACCTTCATAATGGGTAGGAACATTTATGTAGTGTCATGCAATGATGTATTTATTAGGTTATAGACTCATTGTTTTTTGGAGTGTGTGATGTTCCGGTAACTTAGCTAGTTACTACAAACACCTCTCTCTTCATTAAATATGTGCTACATAAACAAAATTGTATTAGAGTGTGTGATGTTATTTTTAAAGTTCCTCACTATTGTGACCAGCCTAAAAAAAGACGGTGTTGGGAATGGTCGCCTCGAATTTAATAGCACGAGGAGGGAGGGACGGATACTGCATCGCCATTGGTACTTGTAGCTGGAGTAGCTTCGGAAGGGGAGACGTTAGGGTTTCACTGAGCTTCCATGGAGCTGAGATCTCGGCGATGCCCGTCCGAGCAGCTAGACGGCGGACCGGACCGCATCAGCGTCCTCCCCGACGACCTGCTCCTCCTCATCCTCGCCCGACTCGGATGCGCCGGCGCCGCCGCGCGCACCGGCGTCCTCTCCCGCCGGTGGCGCGGCCTCTGGCCCCGCCTCCGCCAGATCGTGTTCCGCGACGTCCCCTACGCTTCGCTCGAAGCGGCGCTCGGCGGCGTCTCTCGCCCCCCTCCCCCGGTTTCCCTCCTCGAATTCCGCATCCCCGACAAGCGCCTCCCTGGGCATCGCAGGCCCGACTCCGCCGGCATCAACTCGCTGCTGCTCGCCGCAGCGGGGCTTGAGCCGGAGTCGCTCGTCGTGGCTCTCCCCTCGCACTTAATAGGCTGTACCCTCGTCCTCGACCTGCCTTACTTCCACCGCGCCTCCTCCATCGTGCTGGACATTTGTTCCATCCTCAGCGTGCCTGCCGGCGTCGAGTTCCCCGCGCTCGAGACGCTGTCTTTGTCGTGCTTCCTTCCCGACCTTGACTCCTTCATCCCCTGCTGCCCGCGCTTGCGCACGCTCCGGCTTGGCAGCCTCCTTTTGGGCGTCCTGTGCCTCAACTCTGTGTCGCTGCAGGAGCTTGTGGTGGATCGCGAGGCAGGATTGACAGACCATATCAGCATCGTTGCCCCCGTGCTCAGGCAATTGACCATGTCCTTCATATCCTCGAACCCCAGCATCTCCGTCTCGGCACCAATGCTGGAGAAGGTCTCATGGCGCTGCTGCTATAACGACGGCTCTATTGTGTTTGGTTTTTGGCTACTGGAGGAGGTGTTACTACGGACAGCAGAGACACAAGGACAACTCTCCGCTGCACATTCATTTTGGCGCCGTTCGTACCTTATCCCTACCTTCTCCTGCACAATCTACTACAAATTCTGACTAAATTAAATTTGTGAATGATATATATCTTGCCAATACTTTTTTCAGAGATCGTTGATTTTTCATGGTGAAGCGGATACCATTACTCAGGATATAGAAAAGCATATGATTGCTGAGTTTTCTATTTTGGAACTACATCTCCGAACAAGTGGACATATGTTTGGAGCACTCGCGTTTCATCTCCTAGGGAGTAATCGAATTTGTACTACTATGCAGAAGCTTAAGGTCATCCTACAGAGATCAGCGGTAATATTCTGCTCTGATTACATACCCCAATGATACATTGTGTAATAATTCGCATATAATTTTTGGTTTTAGGTGAAAGAAAGATGCTCACCAGATTGTCCATGTGAGTCCTCGGGCTGGAGAGTCCAAACTATCTCCTTGACTGCTCTCGAAGAAGTGGAGATCAACGGCTTTGAAGGAGACAATCATGAGCTTGATTTCTTGAAACTGGTACTCAGATGTGCGCCAATGCTTAAAAGAATGATTGTGAAGCTGTCAGATAAGGCCTCAGCAAGTAGCTATAGACGCACAAAACTATACAACATCTTCAGGGCCAATTCACCTGTGGAATTCTATGTCTATCTTAGCTCCGGTGAGTATGGTTGTCATTCATGAATAGCATGCTCCTAGATGCAGCAAGGATATAACTGTTAATCCTGATAACTTTCGTCGAAACCTAAAGTTTAGCTGTTCGTTATTTTCATGTTGTGCAGAATTAGAATATCTAGGGTGTCTGTATTGACCATCAAATTTTGAAGTCTGGTGCATATGTATCCCAGTTATCAGTTAAGAGATCTCATTAGTTAAATATAATTACTCATCAGTGGGCGATAAACAATTTGAATTTTTTTGCAGACTTCCATGCCTAAGTTGCACTTTTAATTTACTCAATCTTCCGTGTTGAATTTTTTATCATGCCCTTGTATTTTGCAGCTGTATTCAGGTTAATGTCTCATCTGAATTTCATTGTGCTTATTTAGTTCCAGTTAAAACTTAAATTATGTCTGAGGAGTGCTTTGGTATTGCTCTCTGCCGTCAGCATGTAAAAAGATAGTTTCTAGATTACCTGAAGTTAAGGTCTCATCTGAATTTTATTGTCCATACTTTGTTCCAGTTAAGTTCTGTTCGATGAGTACTTTTGTATTTCTCTCTGCTTACAGCTTGTATTGTGTTTTATCTGCCAGCGACAGCAATTTTTACTCATAACAACGACTCTTAAATTTGAGCACATTATGATTCTGATCAGACCTTGTTTCATCGTCTGCAGGGTTAATGCATGGTAGCCAAAATCGCCTGTCTACATGATTCTCACCCATACATCTGTGGACATGTGTTGTGCATCAACAAAACCGTTCTTTCCTGCAATGGCCAACTCTGTTACCTGTGTTAGGATTTTGCTTTGTTGCTTCAACCGATTATCTTAGGTGTTGTTTTGCCAGTGTACTGAAGCTTTATATGTGTCTATAAGTGGTACACTCTTAGTTAATTTCTGAATGGCTCCTATGCCATTCAGTAATCAAAGTTAATGCACTCAACCTGTGTCAGTTATGTTCTGCAAGCTAGTAACCAGTTAAGCTTATGGTTTCAATTGCTTGTCGCGCTGTTTCATTTTGATGATGCATTTGTGTGTTTTCAACAAAAGTAGATTGTGCAGCGATAGATGTTCACTCTACAGCTCATTATATTTATACGAGCCAAATTAACTTTCTGATCTGTTCACCCTCTGAACTTGAGAGTTGATTTCGGTTTCCTCCCTCCCTCTACATTGCAAATCATTTATCCCTCTCTTTTCTTCCGGTTCCCTCTGAACTTGATGGACAGAGGATGCAGCTAGGGTCCCTTTGTACAGCTGGTGATGAAGAGTTGCGTCACAAGCTCCAGGCATAATGTTTTGTACAAACTCACGCATCTGTGTGTACTGTTTGCTGGTGTTTCATTTGGATATATCTGTATACATTCAAAATTTGCCGATGTACACAAACACCAACATCAATGGTGTGTGTGATCCTGCTGATGTTTATCTGAGAGAGTAAGTACTCCTTGGCTGATCAAGAATTGACCAGGACAGAGGGGATCGATTTGTGAGGTCTCGATCTGTATTTCCATGGATGAAGTTCGAATCACAACGAGAGGAGGAAGATAACATGAGCTATTCTCTCTGAAGATAACATGAGCTATTCTCTCTCTGCCTATCTGTCTCCAGCCGTTTTCCTTACCGTGCTGATTACAGGCCCAGCAAGCTGAGACAGAAGACGAGGCTTGCGCGTGGGCTGTGTGATTGAACTTGGCGCCTCCTCCTGTGTACTCTGCACCTTGTCGCTGACAATCCCCCTTTATTGAGATACGGCTTGCCCCCAAGCCGGCGCGTGTGGGAATTTTTGCTTGATAGCTTCAAAGTCTTCCCAAGTTGCTAGATCAGCTGAATCACTAGACCACTGAAGGAGGACCTGAACCACCTTCTTGTCAACACGATGGATCACTCGCCTCTGCAGAATTTTCTCTGGTACTTGCACTGCCGCTTCAGGCGATGGTAGTTGAGAAAGAACTTGATGTGTGGGCTTGAGAACTTTGCATAGAAGAGACACATGAAACACCGGATGGACCTTGCTGGTGATTGGGAGATCCAGACGATAGGCAACTTCTCCCACACGTTCCAGAATAGTGTAGGGACCGAAGAATTTGTATGCCAGCTTATGATTAGCACGTGGAGCCACAGACTTCTGTATATATGGTTGCATTTTGAGAAAGACCTGATCACCCACAGAAAAGCTTCTTTCAGTTCTGTGTTTATCAGCTTGCGTCTTCATCCTTTGCTGAGCTCGTGGGAGTTGTTGCTTGATTGATTCAAAAACCACTTGTCTGTGTTCAAGCCACAAGGACAGGTCTGTTAAGCAATGGCACCATCTGGAGCAATGCCAAAGTGCCTAGGGGAGTGGCCATAGATAATTTCGAAGGGACTTTTTGCAGTGGCTATGTTGTCTCAACATAGCCGGTCCCAAGCCCGGGTAAAGGAGGAGGGTTGTGATAGGCTTGGCGAGCCAACGTAAAAACTCAGCCACTCTTATGGAGATGAAACTCAAAAGATTTTCGTTGGGGCGTAACCCTCTCAGCGACGAGCCACATCGGAACCCGGGTGTGGTGGAAAATGGGCAAGGGCCGGGCCGTTACCCCCCAAGTGGCGCGCCGTATCTTGACTCGGATACGGTGGCAGAGCGAGGATCGGGTCGTCGCATCCTTAGTGGCGCGCTACATCGATGCCCGGATGTAGTGGAAAATGAGCAAGGGTCTTCGCATTTGACTCGACAAGTGCGAAGGGTAAGGAAGCTAGCCGAGCCTATGAGGATTCGCTTAGGTAGCTGGAACGTAGGGTCTCTGACAGGGAAGCTTCAGGAGCTAATTGATGCAGCGGTGAGGAGAGGTGTTGATATCCTTTGCGTCCAAGAAACCAAATGGAGCGGATAGAAGGCGAAGGAGGTGGAGGATACCGGCTTCAAGATGTGGTACACGGGGACGGGTGCAAACAGAAATGGCGTAGGCATCTTGATCAACAAGAGCCTCAAGTATGGAGTGGTAGACGTCAAGAGACGTGGGGACCGGATTATCCCGGTCAAGCTGGTAGTTGAGGACTTGGTTCTCAATGTTATCAGCGCGTATGCCCCGCAAGTAGGCCACAATGAGAACACCAAGAGGGAGTTCTGGGAAGGCCTGGAAGACATGGTTAGGAGTGTATCGATTGGTGAGAAGCTCTTCAAAGGAGGAGACCTCAATGGCCACGTGGGTACATCTAACACAGGTTTTGAAGGGGCGCATGGGGGCTTTGGCTATGGCATCAGGAATCAAGAAGGAGAAGATGTCTTAAGCTTTGCTCTAGCCTACAACATGATTATAGCTAACACCCTCTTTAGAAAGAGAGAATCACATCTGGTCACTTTTAGTAGTGGCCAACACTCTAGGCAGATTGATTTCATCCTCTCGAGAAGAGAAGATAGGCGTGCGTGCCTAGACTGTAAGGTGATACCTGGAGAGAGTGTTGTACCCCAACATAAGCTGGTGGTTGCCGACTTCCGCTTTCGGATTCGTGTCCAACGGGATAAGCATGCCAAAGTCGCTAGAACGAAGTGGTGGAAGCTCAAGGGGGAGGTAGCTCAGGTGTTCAAGGAGAGGGTCATTAAGGAGGGCCCTTGGGAGGAAGGAGGGGATGCGGACAATGTGTGGATGAAGATGGCGACTTGCATTCATAAGGTGGCATCGGAGGAGTTTGGAGTGTCCAGGGAAAGGAGAAGCGAAGATAAGGATACCTGGTGGTGGAATGATGATGTCCAGGAGGCAAT
Organism: Triticum urartu; assembly: GCF_003073215.2. Classification (NCBI taxonomy): domain Eukaryota; kingdom Viridiplantae; phylum Streptophyta; class Magnoliopsida; order Poales; family Poaceae; genus Triticum; species Triticum urartu. The sequence continues at coordinate 536,249,087 of NC_053023.1, read as the reverse complement.
TCAAGAGAAGAAAGATTTCTTCAGACGCCTATACCTGGATAGGAGTGTAGACAACATAGAGAAGTACAAGATGGCGAAGAAGGCCGCAAAGCGAGCTGTTGGTGAAGCAAGGGGTCGGGCATATGAGGACCTCTACCAACGGTTAGGCACGAAGGAAGGTGAAAGGGACATCTATAAGATGGCCAAGATCCAAGAGAGTAAGACAAGGGATATTGGCCAAGTCAAATGCATCAAGGACGGAGCAGGCCAACTCTTGGTGAAGAACGAGGAGATTAAGCATAGATGGCGGGAGTACTTCGACAAGCTGTTCAATGGGGAAAATGAGAGTTCTACCATTGAACTGGACGACTCCTTTGATGAGACCAGCATGCGTTTTGTGCGGCAAATCCAGGAGTCTAAGGTGAAGGAGGCTTTAAAAAGGATGAAAGGAGGCAAGGCGATGGGCCCTGATTGTATCCCCATTGAGGTGTGGAAAGGTCTCGGGGACATAGCGATAGTATGGCTAACCAAGCTTTTCAACCTCATTTTTCGGGCAAACAAGATGCCAGAAGAATGGAGACGGAGTATATTAGTACCAATCTTCAAGAACAAGGGGGATGTTCAGAGTTGTACTAATTACATGGAATTAAGCTGATGAGCCATACAATGAAGCTATGGGAGAGAGTCATTGTGCACCGCTTAAGAAGAATGACAAGCGTGACCAAAAATCAGTTTGGTTTCATGCCTGGGAGGTCGACCATGGAAGCCATTTTCTTGGTACGACAACTTATGGAGAGATATAGGGAGCAAAAGAAGGACTTGCATATGGTGTTCATTGACTTGTAGAAGGCCTATGATAAGATACCGCGGAATGTCATGTGGTGGGCCTTGGAGAAACACAAAGTCCCAGCAAAGTACATTACCCTCATCAAGGACATGTACGATAATGTTGTGACAAGTGTTCGAACAAGTGATGTCGACACCGATGACTTCCTGATTAAGATAGGACTGCATCAGGGGTCAGCTTTGAGCCCTTATCTTTTTGCATTGGTGATGGATGAGGTCACAAGGGATATACAAGGAGATATCCCATGGTGTATGCTCTTTGCGGATGATGTGGTGCTAGTTGACGATAGTCGGACGGGGGTAAATAGGAAGTTAGAGTTATGGAGATAAACCTTGGAATTGAAAGGGTTTAGGCTTAGTAGAACTAAAACCGAGTACATGATGTGCGGTTTCAGTACTACTAGGTATGAGGAGGAGGAGGTTAGCCTTGATGGCCAGGTGGTACCTCGGAAGGACACCTTTCGGTATTTGGGGTCAATGTTGCAGGAGAATGGGTGTATTGATGAAGATGTGAACCATCGAATCAAAGCCGGATGGATGAAGTGGCGCCAAGCTTCTGGCATTCTCTGTGACAAGAGAATGCCACAAAAGCTAAAAGGCAAGTTCTACAGGACGGCGGTTCGACCCGCAATGTTGTATGGCGCGGAGTGTTGGCCGACTAAAAGGCGACATGTTCAACAGTTAGGTGTGGCGGAGATGCGTATGTTGAGATGGATGTGTGGCCACACGAGGAAGGATCGAGTCCGGAATGAGGATATACGAGATAGAGTTGGGGTAGCACCAATTGAGGAGAAGCTTGTCCAACATCGTCTGAGATGGTTTGGACATATTCAGCGCAGGCCTCCAGAAGCTCCAGTGCATAGCGGACGGCTAAAGCGTGCAGAGAATGTCAAGAGAGGGCGGGGTAGACCGAATTTGACATGGGAGGAGTCTGTTAAGAGAGACCTGAAGGATTGGAGTATAACCAAAGAGCTAGCTATGGACAGGGATGCGTGGAAGCTTGCTATCCATGTGCCAGAGCCATGAGTTGGTTGCGAGATCTTATGGGTTTCACCTCTAGCCTACCCTAACTTGCTTAGGACTAAAGGCTTTGTTGTTATTATTTGTTGTTGGACTTTTTGCAGTGGCTGAATGCCAGTTGGTGTTGTACCAATATTCACACAGAGATAACCACTTCGACCATTTGGAGGGATGTGCACTGACAAAGCAACAGAGGTAGCACTCAACTTATTGATATACTCTTCCTGTTTGCCCGTCGGATTGAGGGTGTCGAGCTGAAGTCATACGCAGCTGCGTCCCCTGGACATGTTGGAACAATTCCTTCCAAAACTAGCTGGTAAATATACGATCGCGATCAGATACTATTGACAAGGGCATACCGTGTAGCTTGTAAACAAAATCTAAGAAGGCCTCGGCCACTGTATGCACTGTGAATGGGTGGTGAAGTGGTATGAAATGACCATACTTGGACAACTTGTCGATCACTACTAGGATACAGTTATAACGCCCAGACTGCGGCAGCCCTTCAACGAAGTCCATGGTAACCATTTCCCATGGAAGATTAGGGACTGGCAGCGGCTGAAGGAGACCAGGGTATGGTACTCGCTCTGGTTTCGCTTGCTGACAGACAAGGCAACACTGAACTACTTGTTTGATGAAGGTTTTCATACCAGTCCATCTAAATAGCTGATGAATACTGTAGGATCGAAAGTATGTCTAGAGGGGGGGTGATTAGACTACTTGACCAAATAAAAACTTAACCTTTTCCCAATTTTAGTTCTTGGCAGATTTTAGCTATTTTAGGACAAGTCAAGCAATCATCACACAATTCAAGCAAGCATGCAAAGAGTTTATGGGCAGCGGAAAGTAAAGCATGCAACTTGCAAGAATATAAAGGGAAGGGTTTGGAGAATTCAAACGCTATTGGAGACACGGATGTTTTTCCCGTGGTTCGGATAGGTGGTGCTATCCTACATCCACGTTGATGGAGACTTCAACCCAAGAAGGGTAACGGTTGCGCGAGTCCACACAGGGCTCCACCCAAGGGCAACGGTTGCGCGAGTCCACGGAGGGCTCCACCCACGAAGGGTCCACGAAGAAGCAACCACCCACAAAGGGTCCACGAAGAAGCAACCTTGTCTATCCCACCATGGCCATCGCCCACGAAGGACTTGCCTCACTAGCGGTAGATCTTCACGAAGTAGGCGATCTCCTTGCCCTTACAAACTCCTTGGTTCAACTCCACAATCTTGTCGGAGGCTCCCAAGTGACACCTAGCCAATCTAGGAGACACCACTCTCCAAGAAGTAACAAATGGTGTGTAGGTAATGAACTCCTTGCTCTTGTGCTTCAAATGATAGTCTCCCCAACACTCAACTCTCTCTCATAGGATTTGGATTTGGTGGAAAGAAGATTTGAGTGGAAAGCAACTTGGGAAGGCTAGAGATCAAGATTCATACGGTAGGAATGGAATGTCTTGGTCTCAACACATGAGTAGGTGGTTCTCTCTCAGAACATATGAGTTGGAATGATGTGTGTGTTATGATGGCTCTCTCACTCAATGAGAAAGAGGTGGAGGGGTATATATAGCCTCCACACAAAATCCAACCGTTACACAGTTTTCCAATCTCGGTGGGACCGAATCAGAAAACTCGGTCTGACCGAAATAGTAAACCTAGTGACCGTTAGGAATTTTGGTGGGACTGACATGCAACTCGGTAGGACCGATTCGGTTAGGGTTTGGGCATAACGTAATCTCGGTGCGACCGATTACACAAACTCGGTGAGACCGAATTTGGTAATTAGCTAACCAGAGAGTTGGTCAGGCAAACTCAGTGGGACCGATTTGCTCTTTCGGTGAGACTGAGTGGAACTCGGTGAGACCGAAAAGTTACAAAGGGGAAACATTGAGTTTACATTGCAATCTCGGTGGGACCGATTCGCTCTTTCGGTGGGACCGAAAAGTTACGAAAGGGAAACAGAGAGTTTGCAACCCCATCTCGGTGGGACCGAGATCCTTATCGGTAGAACCGAATTGCTAGGGTTTGGCAGTGGCTAATGACAAGTGAAACTCGGTGGCGCCGGATAGGAAGAATCGGTAGGACCGAGTTTGGCTTAGGGTTTAGGTCATATGTGGATATGGGAAAGTAGTTGAGGATTTTGGAGCATATCATTAAGCACATGAAGCAAGAGGCTCATTAAGCAACACCTCATCCCTCCTTGATAGTATTGGCTTTTCCTATGGACTCAATGTGATCTTGGATCACTAAAATGTAAAAGTGAAGAGTCTTGAGCTTTTGAGCTTGAGCCAATCCATTGTCCTTAGCATTTTGAGGGTTCCACTTTCACATCCATGCCATGCCAATCATTGAGCTTTCCTGAAATAATTATCTTGGAATAGTATTAGCTCAATGAACTATATGTTGTTATGAATTACCAAAACCACCTAGGGATAGTTGCACTTTCAATCTCCCCCTTTTTGGTAATTGATGACAACATACAGATCAAAGCTTCGACAAAAGATAATAAGCATGAAATATATCGTCGCTTTGAGAAGTATGTGATAAGTAAGAGCTCCCCCTAAATTTGTGCATATTTAAAATTTGCTTTGGACTGCAAATGCACAAAGAGTTAGAGTCATGGGTTACTCTTCCATGTCACATACATCTTGGTGGAGCGCTCAAAATGATGAGATTGAAATACATGCACTCATCACCAAGAATAGTGAATGATCACAAACGATAGATAGAATGATAATATTTAAGCAAGCATTAAGCAAACATTAAGTGTAGCTTATGATCAAACACATGATCATCGATGTCTCACAGACAAGCAAACAAAGTTCGAAAAACCACCAAATAAAGCAAGAGAGAAAAGCAACACTCTCTCTCGAAGCCTATGATCTATACATCTTCTCCCCCTTTGGCAACAAGTTACCAAAAAGTTCCTAGAAAATGCATAGTGCTAAGTCGACGCTCAGGCTTGATCTTCAGGTGGTGGTGGAGTCCGGATCACTCCAAGGACGAAGGCTTCAGTAGATGTAGAAGTAGTCGCTGGAGTTGGAGCTGAAGTAGATGCTGGAGCTGAGGCTGTGGCTGGTGCAGATGTTGTAGCTCTGGTGTCAGCAACTGGCAGTGCAGACGACCTCGGACCTCGTGGCACCCTCGCAAAAGCATGAGTCATGGTCCTGCCTCTCCTCTCATTAATGTCCTCCTGGAGCTGCTCCACTGCAGACTGAACTTCCGTTACCTTGACATCCAAGTCATAGAACTTCTGTTCCATGATTCTCTCTAGGCTCTGCTGATTCTTAGTGAGGTTGGCCAGACTTTGCTCAATTCTCAGCATGGATGCAATCAAGTAACCGAGCTGCTCTTGTTTGGTCTTCAAGAAGTAATCAGATGCCTCCGCTTGAGTAGGCATCCTGGCAGCTTTTTCCTTCTTCGCCTTCTCCTTCTTTGCAAATGCTTGGGCAGATGATGGCTCGTTCTCAGTCATAACAACTTCATTGTCCTTGAAATCTGGACGGATGGGCAGGTGTTCCTTATCCAACAAATATACGCCCGTGCCCATCTTGGAGTTGATGAGCTCCTGAATCTGAGGGGCATATCCACAACTCCTCTTCTGATCAGCAGCTGTCCTCTTAACGGTTTCCACAATGAGACTCATGACCTTGAATTTTTGAGGCACATCAAAAACATGAAGCAAGTTGATCGCGTGACCTCTGATCATCTTGTGATCTCCAGACTTGGGCAGAAGGGTGTGCCTAAGGATCCAGTTGATCGTAGGCAATCCTGATAGAAGATAATGCACCGAGCCAAATTTAAAAGTGTCAAGTGCTTCATTCGGGATCTCCTTGTACATGTTGGACATTGAGTTATGATCCATCTTCTTCTTGGCATAAATGTCCAAGTCATCATCTTGCTCCTCTGGGGCATTAATGATCTGTGCCCACTCAGCCACTGTGGATTGGTACCTTGTACCCTCAGACATCCATGTGATCCTGCCATCCGGATAAAAGTGAGCTGTGGAGTAGAACTGCATGATGAGTTCCTCGTTCCACTTTGTGAGCTTCTGCCCAACAAAGTCCTCTACTCCACACGCTCTGAAGCTGTCCTGGACTCCTGGGTAGTACTCTTCATTCTCCTTGATATAGGTCCAGTCGACCCATCTCATGTCACATACAATTGGCTTCTTGTCAAGCAAAACAGTCTCATAGAGATCTTGCTGCTCCTTGGTGTGAAATCTGTAATCCACGGCAGCCCTTCTCCTAGAAGCATACGGATCTGCTTCTCTCCACTTCCTTAGCCCTGAATCTCTCCTGAGCTTCATATCCTCAGCTACAGGATGAGCATCGTTGTGGTCTGGGATCTTGGGCTTGAGCTTTCTAAGGACACTCTCTTCCTCTTCTTCAGTAGCTTCAGGCACTGGGGCCTTGTTCTTCTCTGCAGCAGGTATACTCCTTGTGTTTCTCTTTGGTGCTGTCTTAGGCTTAGATGCAGCCTTGGGTGCTTCCTTGGGCTTGGATGCAGCTCCCCCTGACCTTATGGCATCTCCCATAAGTTTGGCTGCCTTGGGCGCTGGTGCAGCTGCCTCTTCTTCCTCCTCCTCTTCTACCATGATGGAGGCTCTCCCAAGCACTTTGGCTACAGTCTTCTTTACTCTCTCCTTCCTCTTCTTTCCCTCAGCTGCAATGGGCTCAATGGGAGCAGGCTTCTCAGTTGAGACTCTAGCCTTTGACATGGGCTGCCTGCCTGCTGGCCTCTTGATTTTCAGGCCTGGCTTTGAGCCTTGAGCTGGCTCAACTCTCTTGGAAGTGGCCTCTTCCTCTGCCACATAGTCCTCATCTTCAGAATCAGACGTTCTCTTCTTCCTTTGACGTGTGGCAGCCTTAGGCAGATTGCTGGGTGTGCTCCTGCTGCCATCATCTAATGAACTGGAGGGGCTAGTGCCCTCACTCATCACAACTTGCTGCTCTGAGAGGTTCTGGCTGTCACTTTGATCAGACATGTTGCAAACTGACTGCTAACCCTGTGAATAGATTATGGATGAGATAGAGTGGATGAGCATCACAAAGTGCAGAGGTTTTTGCAAAAGAATAATCCAAAAACTTAGTTTTAGTTTCCCACTGAAATCATCTCGAATCTACCGATTTTCAAACTCGGTGATACCGAAGCAGTTTTGGAACCTAAACTGGTGAACTCGGTCAGACCGAGTCACAGTTCGGTGGCACCGAGACTGCCAGGGTTTCACTGAGTTCAAAAATCGATCACACCGATAGTAATTCTCGGTCAGACCGAGTTTTACTTGTGCAATGGCATAAGCCAAATCGGTGGGACCGAGTTTTTCAACTCGGTGGGTCCGAGATGGTTTCGGCGGAAACCTAAACCTAGAATTTTCGAATCAAACCTAATCTATGAGCGTTTTGACTGGATAGAAGTTTATCAAACGTGGCCAGAAACAATATGATCACAATGTGCTAGGAATCAGATTGAGGAATAGCACAAAGATCAAGTCCATACCCTAGTTCGGCGGGGACTTGCTACGGCGGCAACGGCGGGGCAGAAATTCCGTTGACGGCGACGGAGACCAGCGACTGGAGGCTGCTGGCGGCGAGAAGACGATCCGGAGACCTCGGGGGCAGAGCAGGCTATCGCGCGGGCGAAGGGGTTCGGAGAAATTTCCAAATTTTGCCCGTGACTATATATAGCCCGACCCTGTCGGTGTGACCGAGTTGAACAACTCGGTGGCACCGAGATTCATAACTGCGTGCAGTTACTGAAACTCGGTGTGACCGAAAGGTTCAAATCGATTGCACCGAGATCGAAAACTTAGATCAACTTAATGATCTCGGTAGGACCGAAAGTGGAGTATCGGTCAGACCGAGAATCATAAAGAGGTTTTGGAAGTTTAAGTCTATGACGAATCGGGGACTCCGAGCACTCCTCACACAGAGTGGTTCGAATCTGACTTGATCAAATTTTGTGATGCAGCATGAATAGAGTTTGAGACGAGAAAAGCATAGATAGCTAGAGGAGGTTCTTAGGCATTCTTGTCCATCCACTTGGCAAAAGAAGATAAAGCCAAACAATCAAAGCAACAAGTGGATGTTCTCGAATGAGTAAAATATGCAATCAGCATGCTCACACAATAAGATAGCAAATGAAATATGTGGCAAAGCATGCACAACCAATTCTAGCATCTATCAAGCAATTTGCGATGACTAGGTCATCTATATATGAGTATATTGACTTAGGAGTCAAGTGAGAACACTTGATCGTAGGTCATACTCATCGTTTAAGCTCAAGTGGGGTTACCACTTTTACATAAAGCATTGTTTTGTTCACATCTTTAGAGTTGCTTTAGCTCAAGTCTTAGAGTAAAGCTCCCCCTAGATGTGATATCCCCCCTAAGAGGGATGAACTAACCTTGGGTTTTGTCGATGATGACTTCATGTAGATATTGAAGATGTGGATGCTCAATGTTGATGTAGATCTCTTGGAGCTATCCATTTGAGTGAATTGCACTTTCAATACCTACATGGGTTAGTCCCACAAGGAACAAACAAGGATATCCATAGACATAGAGTGATGCACACAAAAGATGATGTCCATGAAAACTTTTAGGTTACCTTGTCCCTTGTCTTACCAACAAGAGGGTTTGTGACTCCTTGAACTAGTGCAAGATGTGGAAGTTGATTGCACTTGTTCTTGCCAAAATGATAAGAGTGAAGTATGTTGGCGGAGTCACCCTCAAGAACTCTCTAGTTCTTCTTCTTTTGGATCCACATCATCTTGATGGGAATCCTTGGAGTTGTAGTCGTACTTGATGTAGTGGTACTTGAAGAAGTCTTGGGAATCCACTTGACTAAGGTCTTAGGAGCTTCTTCAAATGCATCAATTTCCTCTTGAAGCTTGTCCTTTCCTTTTTGCTCGTAGTCTTGTGGTGGAAGATCATCTTGAGCTTGTGTCCCCTTGAAAGAAGTATACTTTTCTTGTTGAGGGACAAACTTTGTCTTGGGGTATTGATCTTCTTCCCATTCAACTCCATTTGCATTGAACTTTCGTTCAAAACCAACACCTTGATTCTTCCGGTGCATTCCTTGCTTGCGCACAATTTCTTCGAATTGCTTACTCCCGGCAAGGCTTTTGTACACTCCTTTCTCTATAATTCCCTTCAATAAGCTATTTTCTTGCTCAAGTGTAACTTGGCTAAGAGAATCATTAGTGGAATCAAGAGAACTACTAGAAGCAACAATATTGGATTTAGCATGATCATTGTTACTACTAGCGGAAGAACCTTTCTTGTTAGATTTGACTTGAGGCATGTAAGTGGATAAGAGTAAATGCTTGGCAATGTAAGAAGAACTTTTCTTGCGGAGATCATCATTGATTGCCTTTAAGAACTCATGCTCTTGCTCAAGATTGAGCTTTTCAAAGCGTAGCTTCTCATGAGCTCTTAAAAGTTCTCGATGATCTTCGAAGATAGTGTCATGAGCTAACTTAAGAGTTTTTAGTTCTTTAGTTAGAGCCTCAATCTTCTCCTTATCATTGTCATTTGTTTTATCTTGATTAGCATGATTAATTGGCCTTTTATCATAGTATTCATCACTAGAGTTGTCACCAAGCAAATCATCACCTAACAAGTCATCTTCATCACTATTGAAATCAACATACTCGGGGTGTGTTACCTTAGGACCTTTGGTCATGAAGCATCTTCCAATTCCTTCATTTGGTGAGTCAAATATGTCATAGGAGTTGGTTGACACAAGTGCTAGACTGGCAACACCTTCATCTTGAGTATCTTCGGAGTCGGAGTGATAACTTCTCTCGGAGTGGCTGTCGGAGTCGGAGCCGGATACCCATTCACCAACATGAGCTTGATGTCTTCGTCTTGTGTAGCTCCTTGATGATTTTTCCTTCCTTTCCGAATCCTTGCTTCTCCGTGAGTATCTTCGTTCATAACGATCATCTCTACTCCTTCTCTCTCTTGGTGGTGATCCTTTGCTTCTTCTTTTTGGAGAATCTTCTCTTCTCTTGTAGGGAGCCGTACACTCATTGGAATAGTGTCCGGGTCTTCCACAGTTGTAACAGTTTCGCTCTCGACTAGAAGATCTTTTGTCATTGTAGGACCTTGATTTGGAGCTTCTATCTTTGCTTCTACTCTTGTAGAACTTGTTGAAGTTCTTCACCATTAAGCTCAATTCTTCATTGAAGTCTTGTTTCTCACTTGATGATGTAGGGGCTTCACATGAGGCTTTATAGGCACCACTTGACTTGTTGTGAAGTTCCTCTTTATCCTTAAGTGACATCTCATGAGCAACAATTCTTCCAATCACTTCCGTTGGCTTGAGATCTTTGTAATTGGGCATCATTTGGATCAATGTGCACACGGTATCATATTTTCCATCCAAGGCTCTTAGGATCTTCTTGATGATGAATCTATCGGTCATCTCTTCACTTCCTAAGCCGGCAATCTCATTTGTGATGAGAGCAAGTCTAGAGTACATTTCAGCGACACCTTCACCATCCTTCATCTTGAACTTGTCAAGTTGGCTTTGAAGCACATCCAACTTGGATTCCTTGACGGAGTCGGTACCTTCGTGCATATCAATCAAAGTGTCCCAAATTTCCTTTGCATTCTCAAGGCGGCTGATTTTGTTGAATTCTTCGGGGCATAATCCGTTGAAGAGAATATCACAAGCTTGAGCATTGTATTGCAACATCTTCAACTCATCCGCGGTGGCTTCACGGTTTGGTTCTCTCCCATCAAAGAAGTGACCTTGCAAACCAACACACACAATAGCCCAAACAGCGGGGTTATGTCCAAGAATATGCATTTTCATTTTATGCTTCCAACTAGCAAAATTAGTACCATCAAAGTAAGGACCTCTACGGTGATAATTTCCCTCGCTAGATGCCATACTCTCCTAGGTTGTGAAACCAAGGCTATGACCACCAAAAGCTATGGAGATCAAGCAAATGGAGACCAAAGCTCTGATACCACTTGTAGGATCGAAAGTATGTCTAGAGGGGGGGTGATTAGACTACTTGACCAAATAAAAACTTAACCTTTTCCCAATTTTAGTTCTTGGCAGATTTTAGCTATTTTAGGACAAGTCAAGCAATCATCACACAATTCAAGCAAGCATGCAAAGAGTTTATGGGCAGCGGAAAGTAAAGCATGCAACTTGCAAGAATATAAAGGGAAGGGTTTGGAGAATTCAAACGCTATTGGAGACACGGATGTTTTTCCCGTGGTTCGGATAGGTGGTGCTATCCTACATCCACGTTGATGGAGACTTCAACCCACGAAGGGTAACGGTTGCGCGAGTCCACACAGGGCTCCACCCAAGGGCAACGGTTGCGCGAGTCCACGGAGGGCTCCACCCACGAAGGGTCCACGAAGAAGCAACCACCCACAAAGGGTCCACGAAGAAGCAACCTTGTCTATCCCACCATGGCCATCACCCACGAAGGACTTGCCTCACTAGCGGTAGATCTTCACGAAGTAGGCGATCTCCTTGCCCTTAAAAACTCCTTGGTTCAACTCCACAATCTTGTTGGAGGCTCCCAAGTGACACCTAGCAAATCTAGGAGACACCACTCTCCAAGAAGTAACAAATGGTGTGTAGGTAATGAACTCCTTGCTCTTGTGCTTCAAATGATAGTCTCCCCAACACTCAACTCTCTCTCATAGGATTTGGATTTGGTGGAAAGAAGATTTGAGTGGAAAGCAACTTGGGAAGGCTAGAGATCAAGATTCATATGGTAGGAATGGAATGTCTTGGTCTCAACACATGAGTAGGTGGTTCTCTCTCAGAACATATGAGTTGGAATGATGTGTGTGTTCTGATGGCTCTCTCACTCAATGAGAAAGAGGTGGAGGGGTATATATAGCCTCCACACAAAATCCAACCGTTACACAGTTTTCCAATCTCGGTGGGACCGAATCAGAAAACTCGGTCTGACCGAAATAGTAAACCTAGTGACCGTTAGGAATTTCGGCGGGACTGACATGCAACTCGGTAGGACCGATTCGGTTAGGGTTTGGGCATAACGTAATCTCGGTGCGACCGATTACACAAACTCGTTGAGACCGAATTTGGTAATTAGCTAACCAGAGAGTTGGTCAGGCAAACTCAGTGGGACCGATTTGCTCTTTCGGTGAGACTGAGTGGAACTCGGTGAGACCGAAAAGTTACAAAGGGGAAACATTGAGTTTACATTGCAATCTCGGTGGGACCGATTCGCTCTTTCGGTGGGACCGAAAAGTTATGAAAGGGAAACAGAGAGTTTGCAACCCCATCTCAGTGGGACCGAGATCCTTATCGGTAGAACCGAATTGCTAGGGTTTGGCAGTGGCTAATGACAAGTGAAACTCGGTGGCGCCGGATAGGAAGAATCGGTAGGACCGAGTTTGGCTTAGGGTTTAGGTCATATGTGGATATGGGAAAGTAGTTGAGGATTTTGGAGCATATCATTAAGCACATGAAGCAAGAGGCTCATTAAGCAACACCTCATCCCTCCTTGATAGTATTGGCTTTTCCTATGGACTCAATGTGATCTTGGATCACTAAAATGTAAAAGTGAAGAGTCTTGAGCTTTTGAGCTTGAGCCAATCCATTGTCCTTAGCATTTTGAGGGTTCCACTTTCACATCCATGCCATGCCAATCATTGAGCTTTCCTGAAATAATTATCTTGGAATAGTATTAGCTCAATGAGCTATATGTTGTTATGAATTACCAAAACCACCTAGGGATAGTTGCACTTTCAAATACGCTTGTATGTTACTGGGAACCCGGAATGTCCTCCGAGAGGTGAGCTATGAAATGCACTGACAATTCTGGACTGTAGCTCACTGTCTGCACCCACCCAAATGCAACCATATGTGCATAACAATTCATTCTTCAAGGAAAATTTACTATCTTCCTACGGGTCCATGGTTAATTTCTGGACGAGTTCGAGAGCAACTTCATCATGCTGATAACTTGCAATAATATCAGGAAACCAAGCGAGAGATGCACTGGAGACAGTTTGAAGTTCAACTGTAGTATGGGGTCGACGCAAAAGAGCATCAGCGACACTGTTTTTTGTTCCTTTGCGATACTGAATAATGTAACGCAACCCCATCAATTTTGTCAGTGCTTTTTGCTGCCAACTGGTGTGTAGACGCTGATCAGACAAACTAGTTGGACTGCGCTGATCAGTTTGTATAATAAATTCACTGAAGAGCAAATACTGATGCTAGTGTTCAACAACTAAGAGAATGGCCAAAAAATCTTTTTCATAGACTGATAGGGCTTGATTGCGTGGGCCCAATGCCTTGCTTACATAAGCGAGGGGGTGGTCGTCTTGCATCACTACTACACCAATGCCCACATCACAAGCGTCGGTAGCAACCACAAAGGTTTTCTTAAAGTCCGGTAAGGCGAGGACCGGTGCTGTCACTAGGGCTTGTTTGAGGGAACTAAAAGCAGTGTCTTCAGTTTCAGACCAATGAAACACTGTTCCTTTCTTCAGAAGTGCAGTGAGAGAGCGACAGATTATCCCGTAATGACGGATGAACTTTCTGTAGTACCCTGCCAGACCAAGGAAGGCACGAACTTCCTTGACATTAGTTGGTGTAGGCCATGTGTCAATTGCTGTGATCTTGGTGGGATCCGTGGAAACACTAGCTGCGCTAATTATGTGACCAAGATACCCAACTTGCTGTTGGGCAAATGCGCATTTGGAGAGCCTGACTCGCCATTGGTGCTTAGCAAGCATTGACAAAACCTGTTTCAGATGTTGCAAATGCTCCTCAAAGGTGATGCTGAACACCATGATGTCATCGAAGAAGACAATAACATATTTACGATTCCCTGGGGACAGAGTGTGATTCATTGCAAATTGAAATGTGTTGGGAGCTTCAGTCAGACCACATGATACCACTGTGAATTCGTAGTGACCAAGATAGGTTTGGAAAGCAGTTTTGTACTCCTCACCAGGAGCTAACCTGATTTGATGATAGCCTGATCACAAGTCGAGTTTAGTAAACCAGCCAGCACCAACCAATTCATCAAGGAGCTCATCGATAACCGGTATAGGAAATTTCCCTTTAATTGTTATGGCATTGAGATGACGGTAATCAATGACTGGTCGCCATGTCTCATCCTTTTTCTTGACCATCAGAAGATGAGACGAAAAGGGACTATTGCTAGGTCGAATGACTCCACTGGCCAGCATCTTTTGAATCTGACGCTCTAGTTCAGTTTTCAGAGCTGGGGCTATGCGATAGGGACGCAATGCGACTGGTGTTGCTCCAGGGATAAGTGGGATGGTGTGGTCATAAGCCCGTCTAGGAGGAAGACTTGTGTGAGGTTCAAAAACTTGCTTGAATTGATCCAAAATAGACTGCACTTCCGGATGAATTGAGAGGTTCTCAGTAGTGAGCAGGGAACAGAACTGTAACATAGCCACTTGAGGAAGAACTGCTGCAGAACCCAGTAGTGTATCTTCTGAACCCATATGAGAAAAGGATACCCAATGGTTCTCCCAGTCAACCAGCATGGGACTGTGTGCGAACAGCCAGTCCAGCCCAATAATGCCATCATAACTGCCTAGAGGAAACAACTTGAAGTCACAACTAAACTTATGTCCAGAACAAGACCATACTCCTTTTAGTAGCTGCTGATGACAGGGAACCGTAGCTCCATTGGCCATTTTAACTGAGACCTTCTGTATAGGTGACAGATCTTGCAGTTTGGAAGCAACAGAAGTAACCAGAAAAGAATGTGTGCTTCCAGAGTCAATGAGGACTGTGAGATTAAGTCCCTGTAACTAGATCCTGAGTTGCATTGTTTAAACTGACACATCAGTTTTCCCACCCAGTGCTGCTGCTGAAATTGATAGCATGTCAACCTCATGCTATGCCCTGTAGTTGTCTGTCTCGGAATCCTTTGAATTTTGCAGAAATTCAATCATTTCTTGCACTACATGGAGTTGGACTTCTTTCCCACAAACATGGTCCTTGCCCCATCTCTCTCCACATGTAAAGCAAAGTCCATTAGCTTTGCGAAAGGCACGCAGAGCTCCCCATTTGTCTGCCGAAGAATGAGCAAGAGGAGGTCGTTTCTCTTCAGATAAACACTGGACAGACTGACTTCCACTGGCAACTGGTGGTGGTGGGAGTGGAAGAGCAGAAACTTTGCGCTGAAAAGGAGTGGCCACAAGGGAAGGTGCTGAACCAGATCCCAATTCTTCATGTAACATAGCAAGTTGGTAAGCATTATCCAAGTCCACTGGTTGTTGGATGCCTACAGCAAGTCTGACTGATGGTTTCAGACCGTCCATAAATCATGTCACGTAATGAACATTGTTGGGTGAACTCTCATATGCTGACAGCTGATAAAATAATTCTAAGAATCTATCCACATAGTCTTCGACTGAACCAGTTTGTTGTATGCTGAAAAATTTCCTCAAAATTGTTTGATGTAAGTTGCGGCCAAACCTTGATTGAAGAAGGCAACAGAACTCATCCCATGAGATGTTTGGTACTCTTCTGCGCACTGATTCCAGCCATCTCGCCGCCGCGAACAAAGAAGTTGCGAGAGAAATCCACTGCACTGAAGGAGTGCCCCAGAACCTGAAGTAGTCCTCGCAACGCGTCTGCCACAGTTTGGGGTTTTCTCCATTGAAACAAGGAAGTTCATTTCGAGGACCGAGGCCAAAAACATCAGTAGCATTCTGTCAGAAATTTTCGATAGAATTCAGTGGAGGTCTCTTAATGAGTTGATTGTGCTGCATACCTCTGACCGGAGGCGGGGCATAGGTACTATGTCCAGACCCCCAGTTTTCATTATCGACGTGGTGCCCTTCAGGGCCAGTTGGGCTGCTGCCAGGTACCCTTACGGGCGTAGCCGACGCGCCTCGAAGTGGATTGAATGAATTCGCCATGGATCGGTCGAGCCCCTGACGCAGCTCGTCGATGTCGACCCCGATAGATAGCTTGACCTCATCGATGCGGCCTGAGAGTCGATCGAGCTTGGAGTCGATTTGGGCGATCGCTTGCGCCGTCGAGTCAGCGTGGTTGCTGTTGGCCTTGTCGAAATCCGCGCAGAGTAGATCGTAGATGGCCTTGGTCTCCAGCGAAATTCGATCCATGGCTACGACCCGGAGCTTGTCGACGAGGCGGGTGTGGCGGTGGTGGACCGGAACGGCCGCCAGATCGAACGGCTCTGATGCCAGATTGTGAGGTCCCGATCTATATTTCCATGGATGAAGTTCAAATTACTACAAGAGGAGGAAGATAACATGAGCTAGTCTCTCTCTGCCTATCTGTCTCCAGTCGTTTTCCTTACTGTGCTAATTACAGTGGTGATAGCTGGTTATATACGTACATGGCCTAAGGCCCATTCAGGCCCAGCAAGCTGAGACGAAAGATGAGGCTTGCGCGTGGGCCGCGCGATTGAACTTGGCGCCTCCTCCTGTGTACTCTGCACCTTGTCGCTGACACTATTCCAGTTATTAACCATTATAATAAGATTAATAGCCAGTTAACTAAGGCCTGAGGGTAATTTTGAGCTGAATCTTTGAGTTGTAGCCGTTGCAACCCTTTTTTTCTAGATGAGCCGCTGCAACCCTGATAGCATGTTCTCTTTTCTTGTCTTTATTTTCCCTTTATTTTGATTTTGTATTTACACAGGAGGGCACTGCCTCAATGTTTTTGTGTCGAGCAAAAAAATCTTGGGCTTCGTTGCCGCGGCAGCCATAAGAGCATCTCCAGCCGTTGCCCCCCCAAGGGGCTTGAAATAGCGCCGCCTGGGGGCCAACCGGCGGAAAAATTGGCGTGGGAGGGCTCGGGTTCCCAGCCGACCCCCAAGTCGCCCCTGCCGCCAATTTCGGCCCACTTTCAACGCAAATTGTCCCACTTTCGGTGCAAATTGGACCAATTTTGGTCCATATTCGGCGTGCTTCGGCACAAATTCAACAAAAGCTATTTTTTATCACATAGTTCATCACAGAAATCAATACTAATCAAATAGTTCAACAAATCAATACAAATCAAATAGTTCACCAAATAAAAACACATATTTCATTACACGTTGAGCTAGGCATTACCCTTGAGCCTCCACAGGTGCTCCATCAGATCGTGCTGCAGTTGTTGATGCACCTGTGGGTCTCGGATCTCCTGACACATATTGAGGAAGGCAGTCCAGGTTGTCGGTAGCTGGTGATCAACTTGGGCAAGTGGACTCTGCCTATAATATGGTTCAGTGTCAAACACTGGCTCTTCCTGCTCGCTCTCAATGATCATGTTGTGCAAGATGACATAGCAATTCATGACTTCCCACATTTGATCTTTCGACCAGGTCAGGGCAGGGTATCAGACAACAGCAAATCGAGATTGGAGCACACCAAATGCCCGCTCGACATCCTTCCCGCAAGCCTCCTGACACTTGGCAAAGTAGGCGTTCTTGCTTCCTGGCATGGGGTTTGAGATAGTCCTCACAAATGTGGACCATCTCGGATAGATGCCATCTGCTAGGTACTATCCCTTATTGTAGTGGCACCCATTGACCTCAAAGTTCACCGGAGGAGCATGACCTTCAACAAGCTTGGCAAAGACATTCGAGCACTGTAGTACGTTGATGTCATTGTGAGTTCCTTGCATGCCAAAGAAGGAGTGCAAAATCCAAAGGTCCTGTGTGGCCACTGCCTCAAGTACCACATTGCAAGCTCCTTTCGCGCCTTTGTACATCCCCTGCCAAGCAAATGGACAGTTTTTCCATGTCCAATGCATGCAGTCAATGCTTCCAAGCATCACAGGAAATCCTCTTGCTGCATTTTGTTTTAGGATCCAAGCAGTGTCTTCGGCATTGGGTGATCACAAGTATCGTGGTCCAGACACTACCACTATTATCCTGCAGAACTTGTACAAACAGTCAATGATGATGGACTCGGCCATGCGTTCATAGTCTTCTTGTATATCACATTATCACCGGAAGCTCCATATGCAAGCATCCTCATAGCTCTCGTGCACTTCTGGAGTGAGGTGAATCCAAGTGTGCCGGTGCAATCCTTCTTGCACTTAAAGTATCCGTCGAACTAATGGATGGAATTCACAATCCCGAGGAAGAGCTTTTGGCTCATCCGATAATGGCGCCGAAATACTTTCTCGCCGTGCAGTGGAGCATCGGTGAAGTAGTCGGCGTAGAGCAAGCAATAGCCTTCTAGTCGATGCCTTTGCTTTGCCTTCAGCCGGCCCAGCGCCGAGCCACCTCGTCGCAGCTTTGCATTGCTCGTGAATAGGGCGACTAGAGCGGCGAGGACCATGAGGTGCTCTTCGTCCTGGGCGTCGGTATCGGCTTCCTCCTCTACCAGCGTCGCAAACGCCTCCTTGTCCTCTGGGTCCATCACCGAGCATACAAATCACCGAACACCAGGCGGGCGTGGTAGGCGCGCAGCCGCCGGTATCCCCGCCTGCATGGCCGAAGCGCCGAAAAGCTTGCCCAGGAGCGGGATGGAGGCTGCCACAGCGAACCCTCTCTTTTCCGGCGGGGGAAATGGCCTTTTCTAGTGGCGGCGGGCACGTAGGCGGCGCTGGGATCGGCACATCGACGGAAGGGGGCGTTCGCGCGGGGGGCTAATCTGGACATGCAAAATACTTTTTCGCGTGACAGTGGTGGCCCAGGCGTGGCTTTTCCTTCCACCGGAGCCCCCAAGCACCCCTAGTGCGCTGGGCTCGGCCTGGGATCACCGGGTGAATTCGACGTCTAGTGGGGGGGGGTGACTGGGTTTTTTCCTTTGCCGGCGCAAAAAAACTTGCCCTGGGGGCCTGTTGGGGGCGCGAGTGGAGATGCTATAAGTCTCATGTCATATCGGCGATCACCACCATGGCATACTCTTTGGTCATCGCCACAGCCGCCAGATCCAGTGAGGGTGCCATCGACTGTTCCAGTCTCCATGGCAACATGTTCCCAGCTAGATGTGTGCTGGACCGCCCTCATCTTCTCCATGTCAAAAAATGTAAGATCATCTACAACTGGACCCCTCAAACCCGTCTCGAACGCCCAGGCAGACGGCCCGGTCGCTGCCCGGTCATTTGTGATTTGGACCCAGATGGGCCCCTCAAACGGCCCTCAAACGACCGGGCTGACCGACACCCCCCATATCCAGCCTAAATGTGGGGCGGATATGGGGGAGCCCGGGCGCACCCGGGCATGCCCGCCACGTAGGACCCGGTCCATGCTGGCCCACCCGACCCCACTTATATTCGTCCCCATCCTCTCACCGGAGCAAACCCTAGCCACTTCACCCCACTCCCCTCCGCCACCCGAGCTCACCTCCGACGGCTTGCGACCTTCTCCGTCATGGCAGGTAGAGGATCGGACTCCGACCAATCCGGATCCATCTACTGGGGTGTCGTCCCATGTGGGTTGGAGGAGGCAATGGCAGTTCACATTGCACTCCACCGCTCCCGGGAGGACAGCGCCCGGCCGACGGACCGATCTGTCCGCCGTGACGCCATAACGTCGGCTCACCAGGCGCTCGAGTCCTTTGGTGCTAGATCCTCATGGTCCCGGCCAGAACACCTTTCCTTCCCCATCACTGGTTGGGAAGAGTATGAGTCCCATCGGAACGGGCGGCCCGCCATGGGAAGGAGAGGATAAGGGCCTTCGAGGCTCGTATCGCGGCGGAAATGGCGGCGGCGTGGGCAGACGCAGAGGAGGAAGCCATCCGCGCCCACATTGTGAAGAAACGACAGCAGAGGAACACACGCGCCCTCTCCCGTGACAAGAATTGGGCGGTTTGTGCCATGGACGGACAACCACCGAAGGAGGAGAAGGAGCACAACGACGACGTGGACATCTCTGACGATGAGCAGATTCGACACGATTCGTACCGCATCTACGACCGGTACTTCCACGAGAAAGACGGCAATGGCGCCAGGAAGGGCAAGGGCAGCCGTGGATGAACTCCACCATAGCCAAACATGCCAAATTTTGGTAGTCTGATGGTAGGTGTTAGTGTAGTGTGATGGAGTAGCCGGATGATGCGTGTGCGTCGACGTAGTTGCATGCGTTTGTATGGATTTGAGATATGGTAATTGAGGTGTCCGGATGTGGATTGTATTTTTTAAGGAGTGCCTGATTAGTGCCCGCGGACGCACCCGACCACGCCCGCGCGCGTTTAAGGGGCTGGATTTGTCAAGTCCAGCTGTAGATGCTACAAACTCCTCTCATCGAGATTATTTGGAGAAGCCCAGAAAAAAGGAACCTACCAAATCTACAGAGGTCGGGAGGAAGATAGAAGGAATTCAGTGTATGCTCGTTTCATTGTGAAAAACAGTTTGGTGCATGCATACATGTGAGGATACCCCTTGAGGATGGGTATGAAATAGTTTGGAATCTTCTGAATCGCGTTGTTTTTAGTCCGAAGTTTGAGTGCTCGGGCACCATGGTGCCCTTTTTTTGGAAAAATCAAAAACCATATTTAAAAGTTAAAAAATTGAAAATAATTATGTGGAAACTTGTATGTATTCACTACGGATCCATGAAATTTTGTTTTGAAAAAAATATAATTTGTAAGCTGTACAAAAACACAAAATTCCAGCCCCCCCCCCCAAAAAAAATCTGACCCATTTGACATACATATTTGCCTTTTTTTGTACGCCACATGTGTAAGTAAAATATAATGAACCTTTTCACATATCTTCTATATCTAAATAGCTAGCCCCCACTAACATATTTCTCTTAACATGCAAGCATGCCACCTCATCATTCAACATGCATAGGAAAGGCCCACCTCAACATGCAACTATGCATATTAAAAATCCACTTCAACATGCAAACATGCATGCATGTAAAATTCCATTCTATAATGATATTAAATTTATTTCATATATAATTTTAAAAACTATTATTTTAAATATTCATGTTCCATATAACCAAAAGCTCACTAAAATACTGCAAAATATTCCCGCAACAACGTGCGGGGCATCATCTAGTGTAGTTTATATGTGTGCGTGTGTTTCCAAAAAGTTTCAAAAAAATGCGCTGTAAAAAATGTTTTTTAAACATGCATGATGATGTGCGTGCACAAACTAACAATACTAGTAGAGTGCCTATGCATTGCCACGGACATTTTAATTTTTTTACTGATTGTGTCTATAAACATAATGATCATGTTCTACTAAAGAAGAAAAAACCCGAGGCTCACATATTAAGGTCACTAAATTTCTAGATCTATCAAACCATGGGTAATTGCAAAAGTAAATGAATATGAATTGAGTGGAATAAGGAAGGATCAAATGATCATGTTCTAGTAGAATGCCCGTTCTAATTTAAACGGGCACCATGCTGTGCATGCACAACAAACAATATTTGTGGTTTTCGCCCTGTTTCCTGAACTACTATATCAATTTTTTTAGAGAAAAGGCATCAGCCCGACTTTATAAATAAAGCCACCAGGCAGCGTTCACAACACAGAGAAGATACCACATAAGGATCACACAACAAATAGTTAAAGCAGTACTGAGGTACATGGTGCCCCGGCCAAAATAGCGGCACGCAGGCCGTAAAGCTAGGAGAAGGACAAAATAAGCACTCCAAAAGGGACCACCAAGTCCACTAGCCTCCTGTCTGAATCTGTGATAGAGAGATAGCTGAAGCCCGAACATTGGAAGACATCAAATCGAAAGCATCGCGGTTATCCTCCTTAGTCAATAATCTCCACTGCTGCAGGAACAGACAAGACTTAAATAAACAATCAGCAGGTTTAGCAGGAAAAATATGCTCGATGGTGAATTTCTTTCTAGTATTCCATAGGACCCAACAGATAGCTGCAAAGCCAACCCAAAATACGTGCCTGGTAACCCTAATAAGGCTAGTGGAAAGGTTCCTAAGTTCAGAGAAGGAGGTGGGGTTCCAGGACACACCAAGCCAGGACCTGATGCAGCACCAGACCAGCTTGGCCAAGACGCAATTAAAAAAGATGTGATTCGTGTCTTCCAACTCGCCACACAACGAGCAATGATCTGAACCAGGACCATTACATTTACTAATTTGACCAGCCGCATGCACCCGCCCTCTATAATCTTGCCACAGAAAAATCTTAACCTTGGGAGGGATCCGGGCCCGCCAAATCAATTTGAACTTAGTAGTAGGGGTGCCAAAACTGAGCTTAGCATAGAAGGACTTAACAGAAAAATGCCCGGAGGTGGAGTGTGGCCAAACCACTGAGTCCTCCCCCTCTGAGAGCTCGGGAATGCAAGCAACGAGACGCTGCCAATCATTCAACTCTTCAGGAGACAAAGATCGTCGGAGAGGCAGGTCCCAATTATTACCGGAGAGCTCAGAGATGGAGATCTCCGGATTCGAGCAATAAGAAAAAAGGGCCGAAAAAGAAACTGTCAGGGGAGAATCCCCGTACCACCAGTCAAGCTAAAAGCGAGTGGACTTGCCATTATGGACCACAAATTTCACATGGGATTGAAACAACGGCTGAACTTTGACAAGATCTTTCCAGAATTGGGACCCTCGCGAGGAGGGAGCAAACATGGTGCTAGAATTCAGGAAGTATTTAGCTTTGAGGATATTAAACCAGAGAGGGTTCTCCGTATTCGACATAATCTTCCACCATCATTTGATAATAAGGCATTTTCTCATAACCGTGGTATTAATAATGCCCACCTCCAGGTTCTTGGGCCTGCAGATATGCTTCCATTTGACCAGCCCGTATTTGTGT
This sequence comes from Triticum urartu, assembly GCF_003073215.2. NCBI lineage: Eukaryota > Viridiplantae > Streptophyta > Magnoliopsida > Poales > Poaceae > Triticum > Triticum urartu. Next base: position 536,226,536 of record NC_053023.1, on the reverse strand, counting down.
TTGTTATCCGCGGAATTCTAATAGAAGGCACCCCTGTGCTTATCAAACCCACTGTGAGTACCACCCGAGAGGAGATATAAACCCATCAGGAACCTGGGGAGGGAGGAGAGGCAAGCATTAATAAGGGAAACCTTGCCCACTTGGGTATTGTATCTGCCCCTCCACGGCATAACACGATTGCCGACTTTTGTAACCACCGGAGCGAAGTCTTTGGAGTTATCAGGGGAAATAGGTAGACCCAAGTTCTTGAAGGGGAAAGATCCCAAAGAACAATTAAGCAGTTCAGAAACCCGCAGTGCCTCGTTCTTCGAAACCCCAGTAACAATCACTTCGCTCTTAGAAAAGTTAACATTAAGCCCCGACAAGGCTTCAAAGCATAGCAACAAGAATTTGAGATGGGATAGATAGTCCTCATTAAGTTCAACCATGATAATCGTGTCGTTCGCATATTGTAGATGGGTGATGCCCTCGGGAACAAGGTGAGAACTAACAAGGGAGATATGACCAGCCGCGGCCGCCCTAAATTATATGCGAGATAGGGCATCCGCGACGAAATTAAACAACAATGGGGAGGTCGGATCCCCTTGTCTCAGGCCCCTACCATTAGGGAAGAAGTTGCTAATCCTGCCATTAACCGAGACCGCGGTGAGGCCTCCCGTCACCAGCTTTATAATCCTATGAACATAGGCCCCATCAAAACCCTTGGCCAGCAAGACCTAACGCAGAAAAGTCCAGCTTACCGAATCGTACGCCTTCTGAAAATCAAGTTTCAGAATCACGGCCTTAGTGCTGCGCACTCGAAGATCATGAACGATCTTGTGCAAACATAAGATACCATCCAAGATGAACCTCCCTTTGACAAACGCAGACTGGTAGGGGCTAAGGACCCGATGGGTGATGGGGGAAAGGCGGGTTGCGAACCTTTTGAAGGGAATTTTGTGAAACTGTTGATAAGAGAGATAGGTCTAAATTGCGAGATAATATCAACTCCTTTGACCTTAGGAATGAGAGTGATGACAACGTAGTTCAACCTAAAAATATCGACCGTCCCCAAACAGAAGCCTTGGATAATAGCACACACGAGATCACACAGTTGAGGCCAAAATTTCCTGAAGAAGGGGATGGAGAAGCCACCAGGGCCCGACGCCGAGTTGGGGTTGGCCGAGCGAATGATCTTTAGAATCTCGTCTTCGGATAAAGGGGTTAGTAGAGCCTCGTTCTCCTCACTAGTAATCCTCCCAAAGGCATCCCAAATGGAGGAAGCGATCGAGAAGCCCGACTCGGGTATGGCTGAGAGGAGAGAAGAAAAGAACTCAACCACGTGGGTGATAATTTGATCCCGATCCATGATTCTAATGTTATTGACCAACAAACTAACAATCGTGCATCTCCTATGCCACCCATTGTCAATAGCAAAAAAATAGGCCATGGTGGAGTTGTCCTTCAGAATCCAATTTAAGGTGCCCCTTTGTCACCAATAGATTCTTCCTGGCGATGCAACTGCATGAAGGCCTCTTTGAGGTTATACCGCAACTGCCATTCTAGTTCTGGGAGCCCAGGCCCATCGGCTGCGACGTTTAGGGAGTTAATCTGATCCGTCAACCGCGCCTTCTCCCTGCGTGCATCAACCGCCCTATTGCGAGCCCAACCATGGAGAAATTTATGTAAAGCATACGAACATTGGTGCTAGTCATCCATGGGCTAGAAGGAGCGTCTACCCGCAGAGAGAGAGGCTGAGATCTTAATGGAAATCATATCATAGAAGCCGTCAATCAAGAGCCAAGAGGCGTCAAACTGGAAGCGAGAAGGCACAATACGAGACTCTAACCCAGCTTCAAGAATAAGGGGGGGAGTGATCAGAGCCAACAATAGGTCTGGCCTTCAGCAACGCATGAGGGAAGAGGGCGTCCCAGCTCGAATAAACAAACACATGATCCAAAACCGAGCTGATCGGGGCCGACTGATGATTCGTCCAGGTGAAGCGTGCCCCCACCATAGGAAGCTCACGGAGTGCACAATCATGGATAAAACCATTGAAGGCAGCAAGAGGCCGTGAAAAGTTGCTGCTATTTTGTCCTCCGAAGAACGAAGTAAATTGAAACCACCTCCCACCAAGATGGGAATAGTATGCGATTCGATCTTATCTAAGATCTCATTCAGGAACAACGGAGAGAGGGAATGATCAGCGGGCCCTTACACAACCATGACCTCCCAGAGGGCATGAAGGTGCCGGTGATAAACTACAGTACTCGCCCAAAAAACGCCGTGATCAAAGGCCACAAAATCAAAAACATCACGCATAGTGCCAATAAGGGTACCACCAGAATGGCCAGAAGAAGGCAAGAAATTCCAATCAAACCTATCACTACCCGCAACCGTGGAGAGCTCGTTAGGAGAGAATGAACCCTTAAAGGTTTCAACCAGCCCTACTATATCAATGTTGTCACCTCTAACAACATCCCTCAACTGGTCCCGACGCCCCCTAGGGCCGAAGCCCCTAATGTTCCAGAATAACACTACTGCAGGATACTGCTAACGTGATACTACGATCAGAGACCCTTTGCTGAAACTGTGTGTGATGCAATAATCGCAAACAGGGGTGTAAACAACCCGTCAAAAAAGGTGCAAAACATTTGCGATGGCGGAGCCATCAAACACGGTTCAGATTTTAGTTGCGTGTGCGATGCACGGCACACGGTTAATCCATTAACTATCTACAATGAGGCAGAACAACAGAAACGGGCAGCCATAAAATTGTGTGTGCGATGCATGACACACGGTTAATCCATTCGAACTATTTGCGATGAGGTAGAACAATAGAAACGGGCAGCCATATCAATGTGTGTGCGATATACGGCATACGGTTAACTCAGACGAACTGTTTTTGATTAGGGAACACAGCAGAAATGGTTCAACTTAACAAGATGTGTGTGATATGCAACATACAGTTCATATGGATGAACTTTTTGCGATGAGCCAAAAGAACATAAACGAGTCGTGTAAACAAGATGTGTGTGATACCTGGCAAATAGCCGACTTGGATGAACTGTTTGTGATGAGAAATTACAGCACAAACAGTCAATTCAGTTACTTCGTGTGCGATTCTATGTGTACAAAAAACTTTGAAAAATGCAAACTAGTTGCTTGCGGTGGCTAGGAGTATCGCACACGATGCATCTGCGAGTACTCGTGTGCGATGATTAGTATGTTACACATACATTTCCTTATGTTAATATGTGTGTGAATTTGCAATATGGACAATTAATATGCAAATGCCTTCTAGATATCGGGTACACGCTTAAACTCAATAAACTGTGTACGATACTAATACTTTCCATGAAAATTTATGAACTTGGGTAACAAAATTTGAGTAACATATATATAGTGGTTACACTATTCGACAAAAGGAGGATCTTCGTAACACGGTTTTGACAACCATATGGTCCATATCTACATACTTAACATAGTAACAACTATCACATTTTAAGAGGCTAAGGGCCAACAACCATATGGTTCATATCTACATACTTAACATATATAGTAACAGCTAGCACATTTTAAGAGGCTGACGGCCAACAACCACAACTATCCACTGGAAGCAGGTTGATCACGGTGACTCGCCATCTCGTCAATGAAAAGGAAGAGCCCTCCTGTGCCTTGGTAGAGCATGAGTAGAACAGTGTCTCCAATTTTCCAAAATGGATGCATTGCCACGAGAAGCGCGAACTTGTTAATTTGAATGGTTCCATTTCTGCGGGAAATGCAGTACCTTGCAATCACTTTGGCGTTATTAGCAAGCACAAGTGTAATTCGACCACGCCGGGAAATCGATCCAGGAACTGCTACAGGGGACAATTTCTGTTGACATGTAGAATAAAAAACAATTTTAACATATCGTTGAAGATATATATAGTTTATGAGCATCAACATTAAAATAAGACTTTTTACCAGCGTTTTGTGCACACAGTTGGTCTTGTTCAGTGTCTGCACCATAGGTCTAATTAATCCCATCCAAAATCTAGCGTTCATACGGTGTGCTATCTCTGTCAGATTATCAACAAAGTTTATGACATGCTTCAAGTCCTTCCAGTGAAATTTGGTACACTTAGTAACATACAGATCGTTCACTATGCATCCAACATATCCTGCTTAAAAGGTGGAAAGGTATTATTTATTCAGAACATGGCAGAAGAATATATAGTGCACATAAATTGGTAAATAGAATTTTTTACTTCCTAGGAACGGAGTCAGAATATGATATCACAATTGGTTGCTTAAATAGTGATCAATTGGTTCCTTTGAAGGAAATATGCCCTAGAGGCAATAATAAAGTTATTATTTATTTCCTTATATCATGATAAATGTTTATTATTCATGCTAGAATTGTATTAACCGGAAACGTAATACATGTGTGAATACATAGACAAACAGAGTGTCACTAGTATGCCTCTACTTGACTAGCTCGTTGATCAAAGATGGTTATGTTTCCTAACCATAGACATGAGTTGTCATTTGATTAACGGGATCACATCATTAGGAGAATGATGTGATTGACTTGACCCATTCCGTTAGCATAGCACTTGATTGTTTAGTTTGTTGCTATTGCTTTCTTCATGACTTATACATGTTCCTATGACTATGAGATTATGCAACTCCCGTTTACCGGAGGAACACTTTGTGTGCCACCAAACGTCACAACGTAACTGGGTGATTATAAAGGTGCTCTACAGGTGTCTCCGAAGGTACTTGTTGGGTTGGAGTATTTCGAGATTATGATTTGTCACTCTGATTGTCGGAGAGGTATCTCTGGGCCCTCTCGGTAATGCACATCAATTAAGCCTTGCTAGCATTGCAACTAATGAGTTAGTTGCAGGATGATGTATTACGGAATGAGTAAAAAGAGACTTGCTGGTAACGAGACTGAACTAGGTATTGAGATACCGACGATCGAATCTCGGGCAAGTAACATACCGATGACAAAGGGAACAACGTATGTTGTTATGCGGACTGACCGATAAAGATCTTCGTAGAATATGTAGGAGCCAATATGAGCATCCAGGTTCCGCTATTGGTTATTGACTGGAGACGTGTCTCGGTCATGTCTACATTGTTCTTGAACCCGTAGGGTCCGCACGCTTAACGTTACGATGACAGTTTCATTATGAGTTTATATATTTTGATGTACCGAAGGTTGTTCGGAGTCCCGGATGTGATCACGGACTTGACGAGGAGTCTCAAAATGGTCGAGACATAAAGATCGATATATTAGACGACTATATTTGGACACCGGAAAGGTTCCGGGTGAGATTGGGACAATACCGGATCACCGGGAGGTTATCGGAACCCCCCGGGAGGTATATGGGCCTTATTGGGCCTTAGTGGAAAGGAGGGGAAAGGAGCAAGGGAGGGGGCGCGCCCCCCCAAGCCCAATCCGAATTGGGAGGGGGGCCGGCCCCCCCTTTCCTTCCTCCCTCCTTCCTCTTCCTTCCCTCTCCTACTCCTAATAGGAAAAGGGGGAGTCCTACTCCCGGTGGGAGTTGGACTCCCCCCTTGGGCGCGCCACCCTCCTTGGCCGGCCCCCTCCTCCACTCCTTTATATACGGGGGCAGGGGGCACCCCAGAGACACAATAATTTATCATTGATCTCTTAGCCGTGTGCGGTGCCCCCCTCCACCACAATCCTCGATAATATTGTAGCGGTGCTTAGGTGAAGCTCTGCGACGGTAGAATATCAAGATCGTCACCACGCCGTCGTGCTGATGGAACTCATCCCCGACACTTTGCTGGATCGGAGTCCGGGGATCGTCATCGAGCCGAACGTGTGCAAAAACTCGGAGGTGCCGTAGTTTCGATGCTTGATCGGCCGGGCCGTGAAGACGTACGACTACATCAACCGCGTTGTTATAACGCTTCCGCTTCCGGTCTACGAGGGTATGTAGACAACACTCTCCCCTCTCGTTGTTGTGCATCACCAGATCTTGCGTGTGCGTCGGAATTTTTTTGAAATTACTACGTTCCCCAACATGCTTAAATAGTAATATGACAACATGGAGAAAGTTGAAAGGACACTAACCTCGATCAGACTTTGATCGGCCGATGACGTTGGGGAAGTAAACATCCATGTTAATTAGACCAGGCTGTGGTGCACGCACTAGAATTTTATTGCCAGCTTTCAGTTCGTAACACTTCGACATTTTTCTCCAAAGGTTCAAGTTTTACGCTAACCATCATTGTAAATCAATGCCGCGTTGTCAATATGACATCCTGGGAGTCATCAGCAAAGTAAAGCCCAAGATTTCCTTCTACTCCTGTTCTTGCAAAGCAAGGGATGTACTGCTTGAAATGAAAATTAAGATTGTAAATTAGATATATTGAAATAACAGAGCAAGATGCAAATATGGGAGTAATTGATACAACAGATCAATATATGTAGATGAAAGCAAAGTACAAAAATATAGAATTAAAAATAGATAATGTAACAAAGATTTGATGCAAATATATAGATAATGTAGCACCAGACGGTATATGTTCACAAATTTAGGCCATGCCAACCGTGGTAGGTTGATATTGAACATACCGAGCGCACCCTGAAGTCATCCGGAATGGTGGGATAGAACTTCGTTTCCGACTAGCCACAACCACAGTTGCCCGATTTGTGCTCGCACTGTGGACACATGAACGAACACCCACGAATCAGCTAGAACAAAAATGATTCCACGGTGATTTCCACCGGTTGATTAACAGCGACGGACGGACTGCGATAAGAGATGAGTGAATATTTCGCTAATTAAGTTGATTAACTTATCCATGAGAAAAATCCCCGGCTCAATCCCGCAGGAAATCCCAGTCGACCAGAGTCTAGAATGTCATTGCAGATAGGCGGCGGAAAGCGGTAGGGGTGAAATCCGGTGTTGTTTGGAGCGCGACCTATGCCAGCCGCCAACAGCCATCGAGCTTAGGGTGCAGAGTTGCGGAGGACTCCGCGGCGAGTGAGTGGGGACGAAGTGGGCGAGGGTTTTCTTTTTTCCTTTTGCATGTGTGCGTGAACACACACGGTTTGCAGAGGCGACGGAGACGAATCATGTGCGATAGTAAATCACCGAGATTGAATGGGAATCCAAATTTCCTTTATCCTTCATGCATGAGTTTTTTTCTACGATGAACATAAACCATGCTAATCACCGTGTTCAAATTTGACACTTTTCCGGGTTCATTTACAATATTTAGGGGATTATGTGCATTTTGTAGGCATTAATGCACACAATTCAAATTCAAACAATCGGTGCATGAAAGGTGCATAAGAATGGTCTGGAAAAAACCATACTCGTGCTATTTAGTAATTCTCAAGCCTTTTACAAGGAATGGGCAGAGATTCCAATGGAATGCATGGCAATAGTCAACCACAAACGCTTCATTTACTGGGTTATCAACTATAGAACAATGAAATATGTGCTTGAAAAACATGACGCCTGGCATGGTGCCATGGTATGGTCTCACTGTGCCCTAGTTAAAAGCTGAGAATGTTTGATTTATGTCGTCATGCACGCCCTTCATAAATTGAACCATCATCGAGGAAGTTCAATGCTTTCGAGAGGGAAATCACCAAGATTGAAGGGGAATCCAAATTTCTGTGCTAGTTTGTGATTCAGTTTTTTCCAACGATCAACATACCGCCTCAAAAGCAACGTGTTCAAATTTGACATTTTTTCGAACTCATTTACCATATTTAGGGGACTATGTGCATTTTCTAGGCATTAATTATGCACATAATTCAAATTCGAACAACCTGTGCATGAAAAGGTGCACAAGAACGGTCTGGAAAACCATCCTCGTGCTATTTTGTACATTCTCATGCCTTTTACAAGGAATGGGAAGATATTTCAAGGAAATGTGTGGCAATAGTCAACCATAAACGCGTCCTTTACTGGGTTAAAAACTATACAAAAATGAAATACATGCTTGGAAAACGTGATGCCAGGTGTGGTGCCATGGTATGACCTCACCGTTCCCTGGTAATGTCATCATGCACGCCTTTCATAAAACGAACCATCACCGAGGAAGTTTCATGGTTTCGAGGGGGAAATCACAAAGATTGAAGGGGGATCCAAATTTCCTTTGTCCCTTGTCCACGAGTTTTTTTTTCTATGATGAACATACAACCTGCAAATCACCGTGTTCAAATTTGGCACTTTTCCGGGTTCATTTGCCATATTTACGGGATTATGTGCATTTCCTAGGCATTAATGCACATAATTCAAGTCCAAACAATCGGTGCATGAAATGGTCCACAAGAACGGCCTGGAAAACCATGCTCGTGCCATTTTAGTAAATTCTCATGCCTTTTACAAGGAATGGACAGATATTTTGATGAAATGTGTGGCAATAGTCAACCACAAATGTTTGTTTGTTGGGTTTTCAACTATAGAAAAAATGAAATAAATGCTTAAAAAACATGACGCTTGGCATGGTGCCATGGTATGACATCACCCTGCCCTGGTAAAAATTTGAGAAGGTTTGGCTTATGTCGTCATGCACGCCCTTCATAAATCGAACCATCACCGAGGAAGTTCCATGCTTTCAAGAGGGTAATCCCCAAGATTGAAGGGGAATCCAAATTTCCATCCTAGTTTGTCATTCAGGTTTTTTTCCACGATCAACATACCGCCTCAAATGCAACGCGTACAAATTTGACATTTTTCCAGGCTCATTTACCATACTTAGGGGATCATGTGCATTTTCTAGGCATTAATGGACATAATTCAAATTCAAACAATCGGTGCATGAAAAGGTGCACAAGAACGGTCTGGAAAACCATGCTCGTGTTATTTAGTACATTCTCATGCCTTTTACAAGAATGGGCAGATATTTCAAGGAAATGTGTGGCAATAGTCAACCATAAACGCATCGTTTACTGGGTTAACAACTAAACAAAAAATGAAACACATGGTCAAAAAACATGACGCGAGGCGTGGTGCCATGGTATGGCCTCATCATGCCCCGGTAAAAATTGAAGAATGTTTTCCTTATGTTGTGATGCACGCCTTTCATAAATCGAACCATCACCGAGGAAGTTTCATGGTTTCGAGGGGGAAATCACCAAGATTTAAGGGGGATCCAAATTTCCTTTGTCCTTTGTCCACGAGTTTTTTTTCTACGATGAACATACAACCTGCAAATCACCGTGTTCAAATTTGGCACTTTTCTGGGTTCATTTACCATATTTAGGGGATTATGTGCATTTCCTAGGCATTAATGCACACAATTCAAGTTCAAACAATCGGTGCATGAAAGGGTGCACAAGAACGGCCTGGAAAACCATGCTCGTGCCATTTAAATTCTCATGCCTTTTACAAGGAAGGGACAAATATTTCGATGAAATGTGTGGCAATAGTCAACCACAAATGTTTGTTTATTGGGTTTTCAACTATAGAAAAAATGAAATAAATGCTTGAAAAACATGATGCTTGGCATGGTGTGCCATGGTATGACCTCACCATGCACTGGTAAAAAATAGAGAAGGTTTGGCTTATGTCATCATGCACGACCTTCATAAATCGAACCATCACCGAGGAAGTTCCATGCTTTCGAGAGGGAAATCCCCAAGATTGAAGGGGAATCCATATTTTCTTCGTTCTTTGCCCTGGAGTTTTTTCTACGACAAACATACACCCTGCAAATCACTGTGTTCAAATTTGGCATTTTTCCGAGCTCATTTACCGTATTTAGGGGATTATGTGCATTTTCTAGGCATTTAGCGCATATAAATCCAATCCGGCTGCAAGTGCACGGGTGTGATGTGAGGGACGTGGATTGCCGTTCGATCGTGGTGCATCCTATGGTGCACACGCGCGATCCGCATGGCGGGGGTTCTGGCCAATCATAACGCAACACATAATAGGCTCAGCGCACACTGTTTCCGGAAGCGACAGAGATGAACCGTGTGCGATAATGAACGAGCAAAATTGTAAGGGAAGCCAAATTTCTGTTGTCGTTTGTCGTTGAGCTCTTGAATACCACCGCATTGTACGGCTGCCCGGCCCCTCCATCCCAGAGCTCTCTCCAGGCATCGTCCATGGCACCGCAACACACAATAACTGGTAAGGAAGCGACGGCATCCCGCCGCGCCGCATTCCTCACCGCCCGCGACCGCACACATGGTAAGGAAGCGATGGCATCTCGCTGCACCGAGTTCATCGCCGCCGGTGGCCAGACAGTTACATGGGCAGACTTTGAGGCTGCCATGGCCGAATGGGTGGTGGATCTAGAGGCAGCCAAAGCTGCACAGAAGGAGCGGAAAAGGCAGAAAGCAGTCAAGAAAAGAGAGCCCGCCGCCGCCGCAAGAAAAAAGAGGCCGCACGCCATGGTGAGGAGAGCTTGGCGGAGATCGAAGCACGGTGAGCTGCCACCTACAAGGCCGGGAAGGAGAACGCCGGTGTCTGGCCAGCATGCCCCGATGGCAGCATGTGAGAAGTAGTTTAAGTTTGTAGTATTAGAGCAAATTACCAGTAGTACTTTAAGTTTGTAGTATTAATGTACAATGTCGGCAAGAGCATTCTTTGAGGGCTTTGAGCGTTGATTAGCATGTGTGCATGTGTGCATTTTTTGCGTTAATCATTAGAAGATCACAAAACAGACGGTTTCTATGCCGTACCTGTCTGCGTTTTTTTGCGTTAATGACCCATAAGTCAGTTACCTGTGCTTTGTTGAGACGGGATCTGCCAACTGTCTTTTTTCTCGCACACGAGTATTTTATGCGCTTCATCTGTGTTGTGTGTTTCCCCCGCCCAAGTTTCAAGTTTCGTAGCAAAATTTTTATTAGGCGCGTGATTTCAGAATTTATTCCTCCAACCACATCCCCACCCTCAGTATCCCCCTCGCACCTACCACTACCGGCATCTCAAACCACCGCCGCTGCAACCACAACTTCAACCACATCTACATTCTGTTCGGATCCAGTCAGGTAACCCACCTATCTCTATCACGGCCCCGGCCTGATTGCTTAAATGGAGCCTGCGAAACATCCTAATGCCTCCAAATCCCAACCGGCAGGAGCTAATGGCGGTCCATGGCGTGATGGCCGCTGTGCGTGTCGACTCAGAGGAACACCTCGCCTCCGCCGCCGGCGGCGGCATGGTGTAGGCTCTGGCCCAGATGAAGTCCCCCAGCGACTACCCCCTAGGACTTAAAAGGTAAGATATGACCAGCTAAATCTTACCAATACCACTTGCAACGGCTATGATTTGTACGATTGATGTATTAAGCATGTTCCTGCGTTGTTTATTTCAGTACTTCACACTGTGTGATGTTCAAATATTACCATGTCCAGCTCAATTTCACCAATACCAGCAACAAACTTACAATACATGACTCAGGATATCACTAGAGATGCTGCTCATTTGCTATTTTTAGTGGATGCTAACCCTGTTGTACTTAACATGCCTGTCCATGTACTTACGCAGGATCATAATGGCCGATGCTTTTGTTTGCCGTCGAGGTGAGCTGCATCTCATGTCTTACAGTATTTCACATAATTTGTGCAATTGCAGTTTAACTTCTACCATTTACTGGTTGCATGTAGGTACACATTTCAGTGGCACTGATCCACGCTTCGACCCAGAGGAACAGCTCACCTCCGCCGTCGCTGACTTTGGGCGGGCTCTGGCCAAGATGAAGTGCCCCAACAACTACCTCTCAGGACTTACCAAGTATGTACTCACTAGTTCAATCTTACCAATACCAGTTGCAATTAATGGCTATGTTATGTACGGTCGATGTATTAAGCATGTTCTAGTAAACATGTCTAACACGTTTTTGCTACTTTCCCTACCTTTTTATAGACATCTGGGCCATTCTCTGCTCTGGCAGCACCTGCCTTGTGATGTTTAACTATGCCAAGTGCATCTTTATCAGTACCGGTTTCAATGTCTATTAAGCCTGTTGCAATTAACAGTTGAATCCATTTTTAAACAGTTGTATTTCAATGGCTACAAACTTACATAACATGACTTAGGATGCTGTTAAGCCTGTTGCAATTAATAGTTGTATCCATTTTTAATCTGTCCATTTACTACCATGCTACTCTCACAATGAAGATATACTAGAGATGCTGCCCATTTGCTATTTCTGGTGGATGCTAACCCTGTTCTAATTAACATGCCCGTCCATGTACTTACGCAGGGTCATAACGGCCGATGCTGTTGTTTGTCGTCGAGGTTAGCTGCATCCCATGTCTTACAATATTTCACACCATTTGTGCAATTGCAGTTTAACTTCTACCATTTACTGGTTGCCTGTAGGTACACATTTCAATGGCACTGATCCACGCTTCGACCGAGAGGAACAGCTCGCCTCCGTTGCCGCTGACTTTGGGCGGGCTCTGGCCAAGATGAAGTGCCCCAACAACTACCTCTCAGGACTTACCAAGTATGTACTCACCAGTTCAATCTTACCAATACCAGTTGCAACTAATGGCTATGTTTTGTACGGTCGATGTATTAAGCATGTTGTAGTAAACATGCGTAACACATTTTAGCTATTTTCCCTACCTTTTTATAGGCAACTGGGCCATTATCTGCTCTGGCAGCACCTGCCCTGTGATGTTTAACTCTGCTAATTACATTTTTATAAGTATCGGTTTCAATGGCCATTAAGCCTGTTGCAACTAAGAGTTGTATCCATTTTTAAAGAGTTGTATTTCAATGGCTAAAAACGTACAAAACATGAATTAGGATGTTGTTAAGCCTGTTGCAATTAACAATTGTGTCCATTTTTTAATCCGTCCCTTTTGCTACCATGCTACTCTTTTAAAATGAAGATATCACTACAGATGCTGCCGTTTTATTACCATTTGCTATTTTTGGTGGATGTTAACCCTGTTGTAGTTAACATTGGCTTTCCATGTACTTACACAGGGCTACAATGGGTGATGCTATTGTTTGCCGTCGATGTTAGCTGCATCCCATGTCTTATACACCATCTATTCCTAAATATAAGTATTTTTAGAGATTCCAATATAGACTACATAAGGAGCAAAATGAGTGAATCTAGATTCTAATCTAAACTATATCTATAATTCCATATACATCTGTATGTAGCTCATATTGAAATCTAAAAAAACTTGTACTTAGGAACATAGGTAGTTGTATTTTACATCATTTGTGCAATCTTAGTTTAGCTTCTAACATTTACTGGTTGCTTGTAGGTACATATATGAGCGGTACTGATCCACGCTTCGATCTCTTTTGTGTATGGGGCAATGAGATATTCATGAACAAGCCTCAAGTGAGGAAACTAAGAAATATTGTTAGGCGAAAGAAATGGGTGATTGGAATTAAGATCATTAGTTACACTTTGTCGAAGACAACAGTGAACTTTAGGATGGTAAGTAATGTGTTGCCTTTTCCCCTGCCCACAACAAGTTACTCTATTAGACCTCAATATCTGATATTTTTCTCTTTTTAGTGGTTTCCGAAGCTATTTACTGATGATTACCTTGCAAACTACATGACCGGAGTGGCGACAACTAAGGTTAAAGTATATAATTCATGCTACCATGATAATGCTCTAGAAGTCTTCCTGAAGGCAGTGAAGGATGGGCGGGCGATCGTCACAAGGGGTTGGACAAAAGTGGTTCGTTCCTATGGCATGCAGGAAGGCACATTATGGGCATTCCGCTTCTTCAACACCGTCGACAGTCAAAATGATTTACACTTGTCTCTTCACCTTTACCGCCATTATATATTATGGTTCATCATAGTTAATTGCCGCCTAATCCTGTAATTACTTAACATATTGTACTGGCAATTTTATGTATGGATTCGTTGTTGAACCATTGTGCTGAGAATTTGAATTGCACGTTTCATATTTCAAAATTTCCAATTCGAATAATAAATTACACGCAAAAATAAGAAGAGAACAGACGGTCATGGAACTTTGCAGACGGTTCTAGTAGTAAAATTGCTTGTGATGGATAGCCCAATGCCACACAAATTTCTACATTAAATCACGTGTGATGTAGTTAATGAAAGCAAACAGTTAACCAAGGCAGAGCGTGTGTGATAGTTACACCTTTCACACATGAGCGTATACATAAAACTGTGTGGGATGTACATACGAACGGAAACGTTTTTCCTAGATTGACTGTGTGGGATGTACATAAGAATGGAAACGTATTCCTTGGATTGACTGTGTGTGATATACATACGAACGAAAATGTTTTTCTAGGATTCACCGTGTGGGATGTACATACCTACGGAAATGTTTTTCTCGGATTACCATGTTGGATGTACATACCTACGGAAATGATTGGGTTTCGATGCCTTGCCCGATCGCACACGGTCCCAGTCTTTGTCCTAGGAGGGCCTTATCCCCGATGATTTCTGGGTCGTGTGGGAAGGACCCGCCTATCGCCCATACTCACTTGGCGACGGTTCCAAATGCCATCGCGGAAAAGGGTTAAAAACCGTTTGTATAGCACCAACGCGCACCAATGTAAGACCCTCATCTTGCAGATATGTTTTTAATGCGAAGACTCGACCTGCATGGTTCCTGTTTGTTGCATGTTTAATGCGAAGACTCGACCAGTGCCCAACGCCAGTTCCTGTTTGTTGCATGTTTTTTGTTTTGCAGAAAATCCATATCAAACAAAGTCCAAACGCGATAAAAACTTATGGAGATTTTTTTCGGAATATATGTGATTTTGGGAAAAAAGAATCAACGCGAGACGATGCCCGAGGGGGCCACAAGGCAGGGGGCACGCCCTGGGCCCTTGTGGTCACCCCGTAAGGAGGCTTCTGCCCTTCTTTCTCTGCAAGAAAGCTAATATCCGAATAAAAATCATGTTAAAATCTCAGCCCAATCAGAGTTACGGATCTCCGGGAATTTAAGAAACGGTGAAAGGCCAGAATCTGGGAGCACAGAAACAGAAGGAAACAGAGAGAGAGATCCAATCTCGGAGGGGCTCTCGTCCCCACCATGGAGGCCATGGACCAGAGGGGAAACCCTTCTCCCATCTAGGGGGAGGCCAAGGAAGAAGAAGAAGAAGAAGAAGGGGGCTCTCTCCCCCTCTCTCCCGGTGGTACCGGAATGCCGTTGGGGCCATCATTGTGACAGCGATCTACACCAACAACTTCGCCGCCGTCATCACCAACTCTCTTCCCCTCTATGCAGTGGTGTAACACCTCTTCTCCCCAATGTAATCTCTTCTTAAACATGGTGCTCAACGCAATATATTATTTCCCAATGATGTATGTCTATCCTACAATGTTTGAGTAGATCTGTTTTGTCCTATGGGTTCATTGATGATCGTGATTGGTTTGAGTTGCATGTTTTTTATTGGTGTTGTCCTATGGTGCTCTCCGTGTCACGCAAGTTTGAGGGATCTCCGCTGTAGGTCTTGCAATATGTTCATGGTTTGCTTATTGTCTGTGTTGCATGAGTGATAGAAACACAAACACGGATAAGTTGGTTATGGCGTATGGGAATAAGAGGACTTGACACTTTAATGCTATGGTTGGGTTTTACCTTAATGATCTTTATCAGTTACATATGTTTACTAGAGTTCCAATCACAAGTGCATATGATCCAAGAAGAGAAAGTATGTTAGCTTATGCCTCTCCCTCATATAAAATTCCAATAATGATTACCGGTCTAGTTATCGATTCCCTAGGGACAAATAACTTTCTTGTGACAAAAATCTCTCTACTAAAACTAACTTAGTTCTTTATTTATCTAAACAGCCCCTAGTTTTTATTTATGTGCTCTTTATTATGTTGCAAACCTATCCAACAAAACCTACAAAGTACTTCTAGTTTCACACTTGTTCTAGGTAAAGCGAACGTTAAGCGTGCGTAGAGTTGTATCGGCGGTCGATAGAACTTGAGGGAATATTTTTTCTACCTTTAGCTCCTTGTTGGGTTTGACACTCTTACTTATCGAAAGAGGTGACAACTGATCCCCTATACTTGTGGGTTATTAAGACCTTTTTCTGGCGCCGTTGCCGCGGAGCAATAGCGTGGGGTGAATATTCTTGTGTGTGCTTGTTTGCTTTATCACTAAGTAGATTTTATTTGTTGTTCTAAGTTGTTATCTATCTTTAGTTATGGATATGGAACATGAAATACCAAAAAAATAGGTGTACTTTCTAATCATGGAGATGGGGAACCTCCTAAACCCTCGATGCTCATTATATGAAAGATATTATGCACTACTTTAATAATCCTGAGAAAACCCCATTCAATTATATATGGGAGACACGTTGGATCAATGTGAATACTTTAGGAATTATCGCTTGACTCAAAAAGGGAAACTTCTATGGGATCAAATTCATATGTTGCATTGGTATGCTCAGAATTTATGCTTGAGATATGATTATACTTATTGCTCTAGGATGAAGGCTCCACACCTTCCATTTTCATGTAAATTTAATGATAATAAAACCTTGGCCTCTTATGCTAATGGTATATATGATTACTATGATGTGGAACAAATAGAAGAATTCGTTGCTTTTAAGGGTGCTTATGAAATTGAATCTTTGTTTGAAAAGTGTGAACATCTTGATGATGCTCTGTATAGACCTGAAAATTATGCTATACTCAAAAAGAATTACGAATATAATTCTGATATTGATGTGTTTATTGAGAAAGTCTCCGCTGTCCAAGAATAGATTAATATTTTGCAGGAATCTATGGAAGAAGAAATTGGTGACACTGTGAGCTCATTAGACGAAAAAATGACAAGGAGAGTGAAGAAGAAAAGGAGGAAGAGCAGATTAGCTACCCGTGCCCACCTTCTAATGGGAGTAACTCATCAACTCATGCATTGTTTAATTTCCCTTCGTACTTACCGAAGGATGAATGCTATGATAATTGCTATGATCCCTTGGGTTCATTTGAAATATCCCTTTTTGATGAACTTGATGGTTGCTATGCTTGTGGCCATGATGCCAATATGAATTATGCTTATGGAGATGCACTTGCTGTAGTTCCTTATGTTAAGAATGAAATTGTTTCTATTGCACCCACGCATGATAGTCCTATTATCTTTTTGAATTCTCCGAACTACACTATTTTGGAGAAGTTTGCGCTTATTAAGGACTATATTGATGGGTTGTGTTCTACTATTGCACATGATGATTTTGATAAATATAATATGCATGTGCTTGCTGCTCCTACTTGCAATTATTATGAGAGAGGAACTACATATCCACCTCTCTATGTTTCCAACACGGTAAAATTGCAAGAAACTATTTACGCTATGTATTGGCCTTTACTTGATGTGCGTGAATTGTTCTTTTATGACATGCCGATGCATAGGAAGAGAGTTAGACTTCGTTTTTGCATGATATATGTTACTTTGTGCTCAATACTGAATTACAAATCATTGTTAATTAAAATTGGCTTTGATATACCTTGGGATCCGGGTGGATCCATTACTTGAGCACTATATGCCTAGCTTAATGGCTTTAAAGAAAGTGCTGTCAGGGAGACAACTCGGAAGTTTTAGAGAGATATTTATTTCGTTTGAGTGATTTTAAAAGGTTTAAAAACAAAAAATAAAGTGGGGAACTTAAATTTTTTTCCAAAAAAGCAAAAGTGAGAAAGACGAGCATTGTTAAAGTGGGAGCTAGCCTTGAACTTTGTTCATGCCCATGGAAACTTTCTGAACCTTGATTACAGAAACTTTTCAAAAAAATAATACCCTTGTACAATTACATTGTATTATAATAATAATGTGCCAAGATTTTCCTTTAGGATGATTAGATTGCTTGTTTGGTTTGTGCAGTGCAAAAACAGAAACTTCAGCTGTAGCGCGTGAATTTTCGGTTTTTACTGGAACATCGAATTTTCTGAAGTTTTTACACAATATTTCTATACAATTTTTTTCCTAATTTTCTAGAATTTTTAGAGTTACATAAGTACGGTAGATGTTCAGATTGCTACAGACTGTCCTCTTTAAGACATATTTTGTTTTGATGCATTGTTTTGCTAGTTTTGATGAAACTATCGATTTTATCGGTGGTATAAGACATAGTGAAGTTATAATACAGTAGCTACAATGTAAAAACAAAATATGAATGAGTTTGCAACAGTACTTAAAGTGGTGATTTGTTTTATTATACTAACGGATCTCACGAGGGTTTTGTTAAGTTTTGTGCGATTGAAGTTTTCAAGTTTTGGGTGAGATCACGATGGATGAAGGAATAAGGAGTGGCAAGAGCCTAAGCTTGGAGATGCCCGATGCACCCCAAGGTAATATTCAAGGACTCCCAAGCAACTATGCTTGGGGATGCCCCGGAAGGCATCCCCTCTTTCTTCTAACGATCATCGGTAATTTTACTTAGAGCTATATTTTTATTCGTCACATGATATGCATAAATCTTGGACCATCGTGTGCCTTTTCTTCTTCTTTTAATAATGCACCATGCTGGTATGAGATAGTCCTTGGTTGATTTATAGAATGATCTTTGCACTTCACTTATATCTTTTGAGTAGGGCTTTATAGAATGCTTCATGTGCTTCACTTATATCATTTGAAGTTTGGATTGCCTGTTTCCCTACACATAGAAAACCGCCATTTGTAGAATGCTCTTTTGCTTCACTTATATTTGTTAGAGCGTGGGCATATATTTTGTAGAAGAATTAAACTCTCTTGCTTCACTTATATCTATTAGAGAGTCAACAGGAATTGGTCATTCACATGGTTAGTCATAAAATCCTACATAAAACTTATAGATCACTGAATATGATATGTTTGATTCCTTGCAATAGTTTTGCGATATAAAGATGGTGATATTAGAGTCATGCGAGTGGGTAGTTGTGGATAGTAGAAATACTTGTGTTGAAGTTTGTGATTCCCGAAGCATGCACGTATGGTGAACCGTTATGTGATGAAGTCGGAGCATGATTTATTTTTTGATTGTCTTCCTTATGAGTAGCCGCCGGGGATGAGCGATGGTCTTTTTCCTACCAATCTATCCCCCTAGGAGCAAGCGTCTAGTACTTTGTTTCAATAGCTAATAGATTTTTGCAATAAGTATGTGAGTTCTATATGACTAATGTTGAGTCCATGGATTATACGCACTCTCACCCTTCCACCATTGCTAGCCTCTCTAGTACCGCACAACTTTGCCGGTGCAATAAACCCACCATATACCTTCCTCAAAACAGCCACCATACCAACCTATTATGGCATTTCCATAGCCATTCCGAGATATATTGCCATGCAACTTCCACCGTTCTGTTTATTATGACACGCATCATCATTGTCATATTGCTTTGCATGATCATAAGATAGCTAGCATGATGTTTTCATGGCTTGTCCGTTTTTTGATGTCATTGCTATGCTAGATCATTGCACATCTCGGTACACCGCCGGAGGCATTCATATAGAGTCATATCTTTGTTCTAAGTTCG
Organism: Triticum urartu; assembly: GCF_003073215.2. Taxonomy (NCBI): domain Eukaryota; kingdom Viridiplantae; phylum Streptophyta; class Magnoliopsida; order Poales; family Poaceae; genus Triticum; species Triticum urartu. The sequence continues at coordinate 536,207,124 of NC_053023.1, read as the reverse complement.
AGTTGTAAGTAAATAAAAGTGTGATGTTCATCATTATTAGAGCATTGTACCATGTGAGGAAAGGATGATGGAAGCTATGATTCCCTCACAAGTTGGGATGAGTCTCCGGACTTTATGAAAAATAAAAGAGGCCAAAGAAGCCCAAATAAAAAGAGAGGCCAAAGAAGCCTACAAAAAAATAAAAAAGAAAAAGAAAAAGAAAATAAAAAATGAGAGAAAAGAGAGAAGGGACAATGTTACTATCCTTTTTCCACACTTTTGCTTCAAAGTAGCACCATGATCTTCATGATAGAGAGTCTCCTATATTGTCACTTTCATATACTAGTGGGATTTTTTCATTATAGAACTTGGCTTGTATACTCCAATGATGGGCTTCCTCAAATTGCCCTAGGTCTTCGTGAGCAAGCAAGTTGTATGCACACCCACTTAGTTTCTTTTGAGCTTTCATACACTTATAGATCTAGTGCATCCGTTGCATGGCAATCCCCACTCACTCACATTGATATCTATTGATGGGCACCTCCATAGCCCATTGATACGCCTAGTTGATGTGAGACTATCTCCTTCTTTTTGTCTTCTCCACAACCACCATATTCTATTCCACCTACAGTGCTATATCCATGGCTCACGCTCATGTATTGCATGAAAATTGAAAAAGTTTGAGAATATTAAAAGTATGAAACAATTGCTTGGCTTGTCATCGGGGTTGTGCATGATGAAATACTTTGTGTGGTGAAGATGGAGCATATCTAGACTATATGATTTTGTAGGGATAACTTTCTTTGGCCATATTATTTTGAGAAGACATGATTGCTTTATTAGTATGCTTGAAGTATTATTGTCTTTATGTCAAATGATAGACTATTGCTTTAAATCACTCGTGTCTTAATATTCATGCCATTATTAGATTATGTGCTCAAGATTATGCTAGGTAGCATTCCAAATCAAAAATTATCTTTTTATCATTTACCTACTCGAGGACGAGCAGGAATTAAGCTTGGGGATGCTGATACGTCTCCGTCGTATCTATAATTTTTTTATTGTTCCATGCCAATATTCTACAACTTTCATATACTTTTGGCAACTTTTTAACTATTTTGGGACTAACATATTGATCCAGTGCCTAGTGCCACTTCCTGTTTGTTGCATGTTTTTTGTTTCACAGAAAATCCATATCAAACGAAGTCCAAACACGATAAAAACTTACATAGATTTGTTTTGGAATATATGTGATTATGGGAAAAACAATCAACGCGAGACGATGCCCGAGGCGGACACAAGGTAGGAGGCGCGCCCCAGGGGGTGGGGCGCGCCCTGGGCCCTTGTGGTCACCCCGTAAGGAGGTTGGTGCCCTTCTTTCTCCGCAATAAAGCTAATATCTGGATAAAAATCATGTTAAAATTTCAGTCCAATCGCAGTTACGGATCTCCGGGAATTTAAGAAACGGTGAAAGGCCAGAATCTGGGAGCACAGAAACAGAAGGAAACAGATAGAGAGATCCAATCTCGGAGGGGCTCTCGCCCCTCCGCCGCCATGGAGGCCATGCACCAGAGGGGAAACCCTTCTCCAATCTAGGGGGAGGCCAAGGAAGAAGAAGAAGGAGGGGGGATCTCCCCCCTCTCTCCCGGTGGCATCGGAACGCTGTTGGGTCCATCATCGTGACGGCGATCTACACCAACAACTTCGCCGTCGTCATCACCAACTCTCTCCCCTCTATGCAGCGGTGTAACACCTCTTCTCCCCACTGTAATCTCTTCTTAAACATGGTGCTCAATTCTATATATTATTTCCCAGTGATGTATGGCTATCCTATGATGTTTGAGTAGATCCGTTTTGTCCTAAGGGTTCATTGATGATCGTGATTGGTTTGAGGTGCATGTTTTATAATTGGTGCTGTCCTATGGTGCTCTCAGTGTCGCGCAAGCGTAAGGGATCTCTGCTGTAGGGCTTGCAATATGTTCATGGTTTGCTTATTGTCTATGTTGCGTGAGTGATAGAAACACAAACACGGATAAGTGAGTTATGGCATATGGGAATAAAGATGACTTGATACTTTAATGCTATGGTTGGGTTTTACCTTAATGATCTTTAGTAGTTACAGATGTTTGCTAGAGTTCCAATCATAAGTGCATATGATCCAAGAAGAGAAAGTATGTTAGCTTCCAGTGACCACTTCCCTTGCAATAAAAACACTCAGTCTCGGGCTTGGGTCCATTCTTTGGCTTCTTCCCGGCAGCTTGCTTACCGGGCGCGGCAACTCCCTTGCCGTCCTTCTTGAAGTTCTTCTTACCCTTGCCTTTCTTGAACTTAGTGGTTTTATTCACCATCAACACTTGATGTTCCTTTTTGACTTCTACCTCTGCTGATTTCAGCATTGCAAATACTTCAGGAATGGTCTTTTCCATCCCCTGCATATTGAAGTTCATCACAAAGCTCTTGTAGCTCGGTGGAAGCGACTGAAGGATTCTATCAATGACCGCGTCATCCGGGAGATTAACTCCCAGCTGAGTCAAGCGGTTATGTAACCCAGACATAGTGAGTATGTGCTCACTGACAGAACTGTTTTCCTCCATCTTACAACTGAAGAACTTGTCGGAGACTTCATATCTCTCGACCCGGGCATGAGCTTGAAAAACCATTTTCAGCTCTTCGAACATCTCATATGCTCCGTGTCTCTCAAAAGCTTTTGGAGCCCCGGTTCTAAGCTGTAAAGCATGCCGCATTGAATGAGGGAGTAATCATCGGAACGTGTCTGCCAAGCGTTCATAACATCTTGTTCTGCAGGGAGAACAGGTGCTTCACCTAGTGGTGCTTGTAGGACATAATCTTTCTTGGCAGCTATGAGGATGATCCTCAGGTTCCGGACCCAGTCAGTATAGTTGCTGCCATCGTCTTTCAGCTTGGTTTTCTCTAGGAACGCGTTGAAGTTGAGGACAACGTTGGCCGTTTGATCTACAAGACATGTTGTAAAGGTTTTAGAATAAGTTCATGAAAATTAAGTTCATCTAATCAAATTATTCAGTGAACTCCCACTCAGATAGACATCCCTCCAGTCATCTAAGTATAACATGATCCGAGTTAACTAGGCCGTGTCCGATCATCACGTGAGATGGACTAGTCAACGTCGGTGAACATCTTCATGTTGATCGTATCTTCTATATGACTCATGCTCGACCTTTCGGTCTTCTGTGTTCCGAGGCCATGTCTGTACATGCTAGGCTCGTCAAGTCAACCTAAGTGTTTGCATGTGTAAATCTGTCTTACACCCGTTGTATGTGAACGTTGGAATCTATCACACCCGATCATCACGTGGTGCTTCGAAACAATGAACTGTCGCAACGGTGCACAGTTAGGGGGAACACTTTCTTGAAATTATTATGAGGGATCATCTTATTTACTACCGTCGTCTTAAGTAAACAAGATGTAAAAACATGATAAACATCACATGCAATCAAATAATAATAGTGACATGATATGGCCAATATCACATAGCTCCTTTGATCTCCATCTTGGGGCTCCATGATCATCTTGTCACCGGCATGACACCATGATATCCATCATCATGATCTCCATCATCGTGTCTCCCTGAAGTTGCTCGCCAACTATTACTTCTACTACTATGGCTAACACGTTTAGAAATAAAGTAAAGTAATTTACATGGCGTTTCTCAATGACATGCAGGTCATACAAAAAATAAAGACAACTCCTATGGCTCCTGCCGGTTGTCATACTCATCGACATGCAAGTCGTGATTCCTATTACAAGAACATGATCTCATACATCACATATATATCATTCATCATTCATCACAACTTTGGCCATATCACATCACAGAACACTTGCTGCAAAACAAGTTAGACGTCCTCTAATTGTTGTTGCAAGTTTTACGTGGCTGCAATAGGGTTCTAGCAAGAACGTTTTCTTACCTACATGAAAGCCACAACGTGATTTGTCAACTTCTATTTACCCTTTATAAGGACCCTTTTCATCGAATCCGCTCCAACTAAAGTGGGAGGGACAGACACCCGCCAGCCACCTTATGCAACTAGTGCATGTTAGTCGGTGGAACCGGTCTCACGTAAGCGTACATGTAAGGTTGGTCCGGGCTGCTTCATCCCACAATACCGTTGAAGCAAAATAAGACTAGTAGCGGCAAGAAAGTTGACAACATCTACGCCCACAACAAATTGTGTTCTACTCATGCAAAGAGAACTACGCATAGACCTAGCTCATGATGCCACTGTTGGGGAACGTTGCAGAAAACAAAATTTTTCCTACGGTTTCACCAAGATCCATCTATGAGTTCATCTAGCAACGAGTGATCGGATTGCATCTACATACCTTTGTAGATCGCGAGCAGAAGCGTTCAAGAGAACGGGGATGAGGGAGTCGTACTCGACGTGATCCAAATCACCGGAGATCCTAGCGCCGAACGGACGGCACCTCCGCGTTCAACACACGTACGGTCAGCATGACGTCTCCTCCTTCTTGATCCAGCAAGGGGGAAGGAGAGGTTGATGAAGATCCAGCAGCACGACGGCGTGGTGGTGGATGCAGCAGTCACCGCAGCAAGGCTTCGCCGTTCTTCCGCGAGAGGGAGAGGTGTACCAGGGGAGAGGGAGGCACCAAGAGTCAAGGTTGTGGCTGCCCCTCCCTCCCCCCTTTATATAGGATCCCCAAGGGGGGGCGCCGGCCCTAGGAGATGGGATCTCCTAGGGGGGGGCAGCCAAGGGTGGAGTGGCCCCCAAGGCAAGTGGGGCGCCCCCACCCTAGGGTTTCCAACCCTAGGCGCAGGGGGTGGGCCAAGGGGGGCGCACCAGCACACTATGGGCTGGTTCCCCTCCCCACTTCAGCCCATGGGGCCCTCTGTGATGGGTGGCCCCACCCGGTGGACCCCCGGGACCCATCCGGTGGTCCCGGTACAATACCGGTGACCCCCGAAACTCTCCCGATGGCCGAAACTGCACTTCCTATATATAATTCTTCACCTCCGGACCATTCCGGAACTCCTCGTGACATCCGGGATCTCATCCGAGACTCCGAACAACTTTTGGGTTACTGCATATTCATATCTCTACAACCCTAGCGTCACCGAACCTTAAGTGTGTAGACCCTACGGGTTCGGGAGACATGTAGACATGACCGAGATGGCTCTCCGGTCAATAACCAACAGCGGGATCTGGATACCCATGTTGGCTCCCACATGCGCTCCTCGATGATCTCATCGGATGAACCACGATGTCGAGGATTCAAGCAACCCCGTATACAATTCCCTTTGTCAATCGGTACGTTACTTGCCCGAGATTCGATCGTCGGTATCCCAATACCTCGTTCAATCTCGTTACCGGCAAGTCACTTTACTCGTACCGTAATGCATGATCCCGTGACCAGACACTTGGTCACTTTGAGCTCATTATGATGATGCATTACGAGTGGGCCCAGAGATACCTCTCCGTCATACGGAGTGACAAATCCCAGTCTCAATTCGTGCCAACCCAACAGACACTTTCGGAGATACCCATAGTATACCTTTATAGTCACCCAGTTACGTTGTGACGTTTGGTACACCCAAAGCATTCCTACGGTATCCGGGAGTTACACGATCTCATGGTCTAAGGAAAAGATACTTGACATTGGAAAACTCTAGCAAACGAACTATACGATCTTGTGCTATGTTTAGGATTGGGTCTTGTCCATCACATCATTCTCCTAATGACGTGATCTCGTTATCAATGACATCCAATGTCCATAGTCAGGAAACCATGACTATCTGTTGATCAACGAGCTAGTCAACTAGAGGCTTACTAGGGACATGTTGGTGTCTATGTATTCACACATGTATTACGATTTCCGGATAACACAATTATAGCATGAATAAAAGACAATCTCATCATGAACAAGGAAATATAATAATAATCCTTCTATTATTGCCTCTAGGGCATATTTCCAACAGAAAGTTGTACAGTAGTCGAGTTTATCGCTTGACATTATGGGACAAAACACATTAAATGCGCTACTTAGGTGTCATCTTGCTTTATCGGGGATGGCAATGAAGCCTGCCCCGTCCGTCGCCGCTTCGCCTTGCTCCGACACGCGTCCAGGCCAACGAGGCATGCAGCGCCATGTAGGATGCTGAGCTAGCATGGTGGCAGGGTCTTCACGAAGATCTGCATGCCACCACACAGGTGCTTGAATAGTTGGTTTGGGAGCCACGTACTGCCACGAGGGTACATGTTTAGTTGGTGGGTCGGCCGCTGAGCTGGGGTGGTGACGAGGCGGAAAGGCCTTGTCGCGGTCTTGCTGATCTTCCCAGCAAGGGTCTTGCCGGGGCCTTGTGGGCGCCCTCGGCAAGAGTCTTGCCAAGGCCTCATGGGTATCTTTGGCAGGAGCCTTGCCAGGGCCTTATGGGCATCCCCGGCAAGGAGCCTTGCTGTTGTCTTGTTTCTTGGTTCCTCTCTAGGCCTCGCAGGCCCTTTGTCTTCACAAAGGTTTGCATGCCACCATAGAGGCGCCTCCCGAGCCTTGGTTCTGATGTGGTTGATGGTGTCGGGACTCTTAGACTCAAGGGTGGCGGCCTTGTTGGTGTTGGCAAGTCGCCCTGGCAAGGCTCTTGCCGGGGCTACGCAAGCTCCCCCCACAAGGCTCTTGCCGAGGAAAGCCCACCTTGTCCCTCTGCTTCTCACGCCTTCGGCTCGACGCTGCTATGGCAGTCTTGTGTCTCTGCTTCCTCTGCTCCACCAAGCGTGGACGCAGGCGTGTGGCTGCGATTGCTCGCGCACAAGTAAAGGGGTACAAAAAAGGACCCCTACTTTTGTACACCGACAGGAGCCCCCGGGCCTGGGTCACATATAAGTGCGGAGCGTTATTGGGCCAGGCCCAGAACGGTGCGCGGGCGCGCGGGCGGTGGAGTTTTACCGCAGTAAGTCCCCCTCCACTTGCGCTTCCCCATGACCCGCGTTGAATGCGTGATGTGTGGGTCGTGCATGGAATGACCGCAACACGCTCGCGTCATCCTGTGATGAATAGTAAAGAGGAAGCTTGCGTGTTCCTTTTAAAGCTACAGGGTCGCCGCCCATTTGAATTCAATAGTCTTCATCACAAAAGAGCCAACACAAGAAGTATCGAGCATGGTGCGATTATTATCAGAAAGCCGATCATATAAATTTTGAATAATTATTTCTCTTGAAAGCTCATGATTGGGGCATGAATATAACATTGATTTAAGCCTTCCCCAAGCTTGAGCGATGCTTTCTCCTTCGCGAGGCCAAAAATTATATATATAATTGCGATCACGATGAACAAGATGCATAGGATAAAACTTCTCATGAAATTCCAATTTCAATCGTTTGCAGTTCCATGATCCCATATCATCACATATCCTATACCATGTCAATGCATCTCTCTTCAAAGATAACGGGAATACCTTCTTCTTAATAACATCATCGGGCACACCCGCAAGCTTAAATAATCCACAAACTTCATCCACATATATTAGGTGCTCATTAGGATGCATTGTTCCGTCTCCTGCAAAAGGATTAGCTAGCAGTTTTTCTATCATACCCGAAGGAATCTCAAAGTGGACATTTTCATTTTCAGTAGGTTCAATAGGTTGAGGAGCAACTCTTTGCTCTACTGGTCGGGGTGAAGATACCCTGAACAAGCCCCTCAGACGATTACTTTCCATAGTAACAAGTGACAGTAAATTTAAGCACACTACATAAATTTTTCCTTACCAAATTCCACCTACCAAAGGCGCTTCACTCCCCGGCAACGGTGCCAGAAAAGAGTCTTGATGAGCCACAAGTATAGGGGATCTATTGTAGTACTTTCGATAAGTAAGAGTGTCGAACCCAACGAGGAGCAGAAGGAAATGATAAGCGGTTTTCAGCAAGGTATTCTCGGCAAGCACTGAAATTATAGGTAACAGATAGTTTTGTGATAAGATAATTGGTAAGGAGCAACAAGTAACAAAAGTAAATAAAGTGCAGCAAGGTGGCCCAATCCTTTTTGTAGCAAAGAACAAGCCTGGAAAATTCTTATATAGAGAAAAGCGCTCCCGAGGACACATGGGAATATCATCAAGCTAGTTTTCATCACGATCATATGATTCGTGTTCGGTACTTTGATAATCTGATATGTGGGTGGACCGGTGCTTGGGTGCTGTCCTTACTTGGACAAGCATCCCACTTATGATTAACCTCTATTGCAAGCATCCGCAACTACAACAAAAGTATTAAGGTAAACCTAACCATAGCATGAAACATATGGATCCAAATCAGCCCCTTATGAAGCAACGCATAAACTAGGGTTTAAGCTTCTGTCACTCTAGCAACCCATCGTCTACTTATTACTTCCCAATGCCTTCCTCTAGGCCCAAATAATGGTGAAGTGTCATGTAGTCGACGTTCACATAACACCACTAGAGGAGAGACAACATACATCTCATCAAAATATCGAACGAATACCAAATTCACATGACTACTAATAGCAAGACTTCTCCCATGTCCTCAGGAACAAACGTAACTACCCACAAAGCATATTCATGTTCATAATCAGAGGGGTATTAATATGCATATATGATCTGAACATATGATCTTCCACCAAATAAACCAACTAGCATCAACTACAAGGAGTAATCAACACTACTAGCAACCCACAGGTACCAATCTGAGGTTTGAATACAAAGATTGGATACAAGAGATGACCTAGGGTTTGAGATGAGATGGTGCTGGTGAAGATGTTGATGGAGATTGACCCCCTCCCGATGAGAGGATCGTTGGTGATGACGATGGCGATGATTTCCCCCTCCCAGAGGGAAGTTTCCCCGGCAGAACAGCTCCGCCGGAGCCCTAGATTGATTCCGGCAAGGTTCCGCCTCGTAGCGGCGGTGTCTCATCCCGAAAGCTGGCTTATGATTTTTTCCTCATCGAAAGACTCCATATAGCAGAAGATGGGCATCGGAGGGCCACCAGGGGGCCCACGAGGCAGGGGTCGCGCCCAGGGGGGTAGGGCGCGCCCTCCACCCTCGTGGGCTGGGTGTGGCCCCCCTCTGGAACTTCTTGCGCTTAGTATTTTTTTATATATTTTGAAAATGACTTCCGTGAAGTTTCATGACTTTTGGAGTTGTGAAGAATAGGTCTCTAATATTTGCTACTTTTCCAGCCTAGAATCCCAGCTTCCGACATTCTCCCTCTTTATGTAAACCTTGTAAAATAAGAGAGAATAGGCATAAGTATTGTGACATAATGTGTAATAACAGCCCATAATGTAATAAATATCGGTATAAAAGCATGATGCAAAATGGACGTATCAGGGCACCCGGCAACGTCTTTGCCGGCGGCTCCTGGGAGCTCAGCGAGAAAGTACTTGCCAGGGCCTTCCTTCGCTCGACGGACGGTTGAGTTAATTGAAGCACAAAGGTACCTGGTTCCACAGGCAACTTTAGGGCAGCGCGCTTCGACAGGTTGTCAGCAATGCCGTTCTCCGCTCGAGGAACATGCTCTGCTTGCAATCCGTCAAAATGCTCTTCCAACTTCCTCACTTCATCTATGTAGGCCTCCATCAACGAGCTCTGGTAATCCTTGTTGACTTGCTTAATGACGAGCTGCGAATCACCTCTCAGGATGAGCTTCTTGATTCCGAGGTCTGCCGTGATCCTCAGACCGGCAAGCATTCCCTCGTACTCCGCCGTGTTGTTCGTTGATTTTTCCTGGGGAAAGTGCATCTGGGTCACGTACTTGAGGCACTCTCCGGTGGGTGCAATAAGTAGCACACCGGCACCAGCACCTTGCAGTGAGAAAGCTCCATCAAAGTACATAATCCAATCACGGTATGTCTCCTTGCTGGGTAGGGCGGTCTCTTGAATCTCTTGTCGAGCGTCGGAGTCCATTCTGCTATGAATTCTGCCAAGGCTTGTCTCTTAATCGTTGAAGTACTTTCAAACTTGAGGCCAAATCTCGACAGCTCCAATGCCCACTCCACAATCCTCCCCGTCACATCTGGGTTGTGCAAAATCCGTTGCAAAGGGAGGCGGGTGACGACGGTGATCTCGTGTGCTTGGAAATAGTGATGCAGCATTCTCGAGGCCATGAGGAGGCCGAAAAGTTGCTTCTGTATACCAGAATATCTAGATATAGCCCCCCTGCAAGAGGGAATTGACAAAATAAACGGGGTGCTGCACCACCTTCTTCCTCTGTCCCACTTCGCCCATCTGCTCAGACTCTGCCTTGTCGGGATCGGGCCTTGCCGGGGGTTCCGCCTTGCCGGCGTCAGGCTCTGCCGAGGAGGGCCCCGGCCCGCCATCTGATGGCTCTGCCGCTACTGCTGCTTCTTCCTCAAGTTCCCTCTGCGCCACCAGTGCAGCACTGACCACTTGATTTGTTGCTGCTAAGTACAACAACAACGGCTCTTGTGGTTTAGGCGCAACTAGTATTGGCGTGGAAGAAAGGTACCTCTTCAAATTTTGCAGCGCTACCTCTGCCTTCGGAGTCCACTTTACTAGACCCTCCTTTTTCAAAACTTTTAAAAAGGGGAGGGCGCGCTCAGAAGATTTGGAGATGAACCTACTCAGGGCAGCAATGTAGCCGGCGAGCTTACGGACGTCTTTGACCCGTTTTGGCGCCTCAATCTGTTCAATTGCCTTGATTTGTTGGGATTTGCTTCGATTCCGCGTTGAGACACAAAGAACCCAAGAAGTTTGCCAGAGGGGACACCTAACATGCACTTCTCTGGGTTGATCTTAAGGTTGATCTTGCGCAGATTTGCAAATGTTTCTTCTAAATCTTGCACGAGCGTGGCCGTGTCCTTGGTTTTGACCACTATGTCGTCCATATAAGCTTCAATATTTCTATGTAGCTAGGGCTCAAAACCAATCTAGACTTCTTGGGCAAACGTTGAACTAGCGCTCTTCAACCTGAAAGCCATTCATACAAAATAGTACGTACCACATGGCACTACTGCAGGATGCTGCTAACGCGACACTATGATCAGAGACCCTTCATGAACTGTGTCTGATGGAGTAATCGCAAACGGTGGTGTATGAAAACCATCAAAAAAGGTGCAAAACATTTGCGATGGAGGATGCATGAAACATGGTCCAGATTTTAGTTGCACATGCGATTCAGGCCACACAGTTAACCCGTTCGAACTGTCTGCGATGAGGCAGAGCAACAGAAATGGGCAGCCATATCAATGTGTGTGCGATATACGGCATACAGTTTGCTCCGATGAACCGTCTGCTATTAGGGAGTGCAACATAAATGGTTAGCCACATCAAGGTGTGTGTGATATAGGGCATACGGTTCACTCGGACGAATTGTTTTCGATTAGCAAATGCAACAGAAACTGTTCAACTTAACAAGATGTGTGTGATACGTGGCAAACAGCCAACTCGGATGAACTGTTTGCGATGAGAATTTACAACACATACGGTTAATACAGTTAGTTCGTGTGCGATTCTGTGTGTACAAAAAACTTTGAAAAATGCAAACTAGTTGCTTGCGGTGGCTAGGAGTATCGCACACGATGCGTCTGCGAGTTCTCGTGTGCGATGATTAGTAAGTTACACATGCGTCTGCGAGTACACGGCCGCAAGGGTGCTATGCTGATCATGGAGTCCGAGAAGACCATCGTCGGAAGGCTGCCAACTCATCCTTTTAGCTTATATTTTATTATAAGTGTATGCATATGTAGGTCGTGAGTGTTTTGGGCCTTGCCGCATTTGGCATTTTAAATTATCCTGAATATGTAAGACAATTATTAAGAATTATTAACATTTGCCATTGTAACTTTGCCTCAATGGCGAGCAGAGCGCGCAGGGACGCCAAAGCGGAGCACGCCGCGGCCGCCTGAATGGCGAGCAACCACGTGGTCAACCTTCTGCCATCAACAAATTTTGACCTTGTTTCTCGTCACATTGCTGATTACAATGCAATAAGTAATTGCAAATTTGTTCACAGCTCTCAAACTAATATGTGTTCATACTTAGACTACCCACAATGGGAGTAACATAGGTAGTAACATCACACGTATCTAGATAAAATAGTTGATGTGGCAAGCAATAAATGAAGAAAGAGAGGCATGTGGTAACATAGCTAGTTACTACTAGTATGAGTAACATCACACATATCAAGGCAAGATGAGTCTATAGCCTAATAAATAAAGTGTTGCATGTTACCAAACATATGTTACTCCCCACTATAGAGGTAGTAACATAGAGCTGTAACATGGGCATGTTACTACTCTATGTTATTACCCATTGTGGCTAGTCTTAGCAACGGCTATAAAAACTACCCACTCGAAAATTACTTCACAGTTCCTCTCCTCATCACCCACAAAACTAGTTTTCTCTGTCAAGTCGTTCCGCCATGACCGGTAGGAGGAGTTTAGGGTGTACATATAACTAGGCAGCAAAGACCAAGGCCGCGGAAGCACTAGAGAGGTCCCGCCACGAAGCCGCAGCCGCAACAGAGATGTCCGGGCGCGCCACGGAGCCCTCGAACGAGCTCTCATGGGCACGTGAGGGCTCTCACAAGCACATTCGCGGCGTCGGCCATTGCGACGAGCTGGCATTCCTGAAGTCCTTCGCCGGCGACGACGACATTCTCACTAGTGTCACTATGCAGCAGGAGCTAGTCGACGGCTTGATGAAGCTGCTCAAGATCAGCGATGCCTCGGTTGACAAGGCGACCGGCCTCGTCGAGCAACTCATGGAAGAGATGAGAAGCTCCTCAAGTTGGTCGCCGAGAAGGAGGAGGAGGCCGCCGGATGGAAGATGCTGCATGAGCAGAGCAGTGCCTCAGAGATGACGCTGAAAGCGGTCGTCGAGGAACTGATGGGTGGCTTGAGGAAGCTCCGAATCGAGCACGAGAAGGAGGTGGAGGAATCTGTGGCTGCTTTCAAGCAATGTCGTGAGGAATTGAAGAAGGAGCGGGAGGATTTCGCCGCCCGGTGATCCATCGACGAGTAGAGACAGTAGCGACCCAGATCATTGTCTGCAATTTCCTTATTCTCTTGCCCCGTGTCTTCCGGGCTTTGCCGCATGTGGCATTTTGAATTATCCGAAATATGTAAGACAATTATTATGTGCGCCATTGTAAATTTGTCATCGTATTATCCGTTGCCATTTTATTTGTGGTCGCATTATCCGTTGCCCTATGTGGCAATTTAAATTTGGGCGGAATACTAGTTGAAAACACGAACAAAGCAAATGCTGCCATGGGATCCCAAGCAAACACCCTCCGTCCAGGTGCTTCAATTAACCCATTAATGGAGAAGTTGTGAGCGTGGCGGGCGGCGGCTGGTGCATGGAGGTCAAAGATCTCGCTTCCCGGTGAGCATGGGCGGCCTTGCTGCTCGCACGTGTCCCGTCGAGCCTGCGAGGTGGAAAGGATGCACGCATCCCGTCGAGCCTATGCGGCGGACTGCTCGCACTCGTCACGTCGAAGCTGCACGGCGGACTTCTCATGCTCTTCCCGTCTAATCAAACAGCTGCACGCACGCCAATAAGTATGGTTAAATTTCGACACGGTAAATATAATACAACCGTTTGCAATATTAACGTGTCAGTTTTTTTCTAAAAAGGACTTCGTTGGCTACTAATGTGTGCGCCTCTTCTCAAACTGGACGATTTTTCTTACCACGGCATATATGTGCCATGTCATGAAACCATACCAAGTTTCATGTTTTTTTGGGTGACTTTTTTATTTACAGGGATTTAAAAACAGAGATTCTCATTGTTTCAGGACGACGACAAGTTTGTAATTCATTCTCATTCCTTAAACGAGACCTAAACATGCACCCAATGACACATGTACGATTTCCCACCCATTTTGCTTCACTGGAGCATGTGGTTGTAGTTCAAATTTGAATTATTGACTATATTAAATGCATAGAAATCTTAGTAATTAGTAATATATATATACAATGGCCAAACGAACCATGAGCAGTTTCAAATTTCAGCCCGACACTCCTGTTATTCTATGTTTCCTGTAAAAAACAAAGTTCAAGGCGAGAAGAGGCATCAATTATCGTTTCTCCCACAAGAGGGGCATGTTTCCCTACCGGAACCACGAGGGTTGCGACAGGCTCCGGTTTGTAAAAGGCTTGTAATATAGCTTCGCCCCAATTGGACAATTATATATACCATGTAGTGACACCATACCAAGTTTCATGATTTCCTGGCGAGTTTTGGATTTACAGACATTTAAAAACCGAGATTCGCAATGTTTGTGGCCAGGCCAGGACGGTGAGACGGTTTAATTCGTTCCATGGGACCTAAACATGCACCCTAAGGAAACATGTACTTTTTTCTAGCCATTTTGGTGCACTGGAGCATGTATTTGTAGTTCGGATTTGAATGATGGACATTAAATGCCTAGAAAACTCAATTAATGAATAAAAAAGGTCAAACGAACCCTGAATAATTTCAAAGTTCAGCCCGAATCTTCAGTTGTTCCGTGTTGTGTGTAGAAGAAAATACGAGGCTATAAGAGGGAGTGATTATCGTTTGTCCCACAAGGGGACACGTTTCCCTATCGAAACCACGAGGGTTCTTGCGACAGGCTCCAGTTTGTAAGAGGTTTGTAATAAACCTTGGCCCAAATTGGCAATGTTTTTACCACAACATATATGTGCCATTGATACGTCTCTGTCGTATCTATAATTATTGATTGTTCCTTGCCAATATTCTACAACTTTCATATACTTTTGGTAACTTTTTATACTATTTTTGGGACTAACATATTGATCCAGTGCCCAATGCTAGTTCCTGTTTGTTGCATGTTTTTTGTTTCGCAGAAAATCCATATCAAACGGAGTCCAAACGGGATAAAAACTGACGGAGATTTTTTTGGAATATATGTGATTTTTGGGAAGAAGAATCAACGCGAGACAATGGCCGAGGGGGCCATGAGGCAGGGGGGCGCCCTAGGGGGTCAGGCGCGCCCTGGGCCCTCGTGGCCACCCCGTAAGGAGGTTAGTGCCCTTCTTTCGCCGCAATAAAGCTAATATCCTGATAAAAATCGTGCCCAAATTTCAGCCCAATCGGAGTTATGGATCTCCGGGAATATAAGAAACGGTGAAAGGGCAGAATCTGGAACACAGAAACAAAGAGAGGGAGAGAGACATATCCAATCTCGGAGGGGCTCTCGCCCCTCCCATGCCATGGAGGCCATGGACCAGAGGGGAAACCCTTCTCCCATCTAGGGAGAAGGTCAAGGAAGACGAAGAAGAAGGTGGGCCCTCTCCCCCTCTCTCCCGGTGGCGCCAGAACGCTGCCGGGGCCATCATCATCACCGCAATCTACAGCAACAATTTCACCGCCATCATCACCAACTCTTCCCCCCTCTATGCAGCGGTGTAACCCCTCTTTTACCCGCTGTAATCTCTACTTAAACATGGTGCTCAATGCTATATATTATTTCCCAATGATGTATGGCCATCCTATGATGTTTGAGTAGATCCATTTTGTCCTATGGGTTAATTGATGATCGTGATTGGTTTGAGTTGCATGTTTTATTATTGGTGTTGTCCTATGGTGCTCTCCATGTCGCGCAAGCGTGAGGGATTCTCGTTGTAGGGTGTTGCAATACGTTCATGATTTTCTTATGGTGGGTGGCGTGAGTGACATAAGCACAGACCCGAGTTAGTAGGTTGCTTGCATATGGGAGTAAAGAGGACTTGATGTCTTATAATGCTCTGGTTGGGTTTTACCTTAATGATCTTTAGTAGTTGCGGATGCTTGCTAGAGTTCCAATCATAAGTGCATATGATCCAAGAAGAGAAAGTATGTTAGCTTATGCCTCTCCCTCAAATAAAATTGCAATAATGATTACCGCTCTAGTTATCGATTGCCTAGGGACAAATAACTTTCTTGTGTGACAATACGCTCTCTACTAAACATAGCTTAGTTGTGTCTTTATCTAAACAACCCCTACTTTTTATTTACATGCTCTTTATTATCTTGCAAACCTATCCAAAAACACCTACAAAGTACTTCTAATTTCATACTTGTTCTAGGTAAAGCGAACGTTAAGCGTGCGTAGAGTTGTATCGGTGGTCGATAGAACTTGAGGGATTATTTGTTCTACCTTTAGCTCGTCGTTGGGTTCGACACTCTTACTTATCGAAAGAGGCTACAATTGATCCCCTATACTTGTGGGTTATGAAGACATTTTTCTAGCGCCATTGCCGGGGAGTTATAGCGTGGGGTGAATATTCTCGTGTGTGCTTGTTTGCTTTATCACTAAGTAATTTTTATTTGCTATTCTAAGTTGTTCTCTATCTTTAATTATGGATATGGAACACGAAATACCAAAAAAATTAGGTTCACTTGCTACTCATGGAGATGGGGAACCTCCTAAAACCCTCGATGCTCATTATGTGAAAGAGATTATGTACTACTTTGATAATCCTGAGAAAACCCCATTCAACTTTATAATGGGAGTAACGTTGGAAAATGTGAATATTTTAGGGATTATCACTTGACTCAAAAAGGGAAACTATTATGCGATCAAATTTATATGTTGCATTGGTATGCTCGGGAACTATGCTTGAGATATGATTACACTTGTTGCTCTAGGATGAAGGCTCCACACCTTCCCTTTTCATGTGAATTTAATGATGATGAAACCTTGGCTTCTTATCCTAATGGTATATATGATTATTATGACGTGGAACAAATAGAAGAATTCGTTGCTTTTATGGGTGGTTATGAAATTGAATCTTTGTTTAAAGAGTTTGAAGATTTTGATGATTCAATTTATAGACCTTAAAATTTAGCTATCCTTAAATATTGCTATGAGAATTATAAATACAATTATGATATTGATGAATTTATTGAGAAAGTCTCTGCTGTCCGAGAAGAGACTAATATTTTGCAGGAGTCTATGGAAGAAGGAGTTGATGAAACTGTGGGCTCATTGGATGAAAAATATGATGAGGAGAGCAAAGAACAAAAGGAGGAAGAGCGGATTAGCTACCCGTGCCCACCTTCTAATGAGAGTAACTCTTCAACTCATACATTGTTTAATTTCCCTTCGTGCTTACCGAAGGATGATTGCTATGATGATTGTTATGATCCTGTTGATTCTTTTGAAATATCCCTTTTGATGATGCTTGCTATGCTTGTGGCCAAGATGCCAATATGAATTATGCTTATGGAGATGAACTTGCTATAGTTCCTTATGTTAAACATGAAATTGGAGAAGTCCTATTATCGGAGAAGTTGGCCCTTATTCAGGATTATATTGATGGGTTGCGTTTCACTACTACACATGATGATTTTGATGAATATAATATGCATGTGCTTTCTGCTCCTACTTGCAATTATTATGAGATAGGAACTACATTTCCGCCTCTCCATGTCTCCAATATGATAAAATTGCAAGAAACTGTTTATACCATGCATTGGCCTTTACTACGTGTGCATGAATTGTTCTTTTATGAGATGCCGATGCATAGGAAGAGAGTTAGACTTCGTTGTTACATGATATATGTTGCTTTGTGCTCACTACTAAATCACAAATCATTGTTAACTAAAATTGGCTTTGATATATCTTGGGATCCGGGTGGATTCATTACTTGGGCACCTTATGCCTAGCTTAATGGCTTTAAAGAAAGCGTTGCCAGGGAGACAACCCGGAAGTTTTAGAGAGTAATTTATTTCTGTTGAGTGCTTTTATATTTTTTAAAAACAAAATAAAAATAAAGAGGGGAACCCAAAACTTTTCAAAAAGGAAAGTGAAAGTGAGAGAGACAAGCATTGTTGAGGTGGGGGAGCTCCTTGAACTTTCTTCATGCTCACGGAAACTTTGTGAATCTTGATTACAGAAACTTTTAAACAAAAATAATTATCCTCTTGTACAATTCCATTTTATTATAAAAATAATGTGCCAAGATTTTCCTTTAGGATGTTTACATTGCTTGTTGGTTTGTGCGGTGCAGAACAGAAACTTTGGCTGTAGTGCGTGATTTTACATTTTTTTTACTGGAAATTCAAACGGCTCTGAAACTTTTTGCACTGTCTTTATATACAAATTTTTTATTTTCCTAATTTTGGCAGAATTTTTTGAGTACCAGAGGTACGGTGAATATTCAGATTACTACAGACTGTTCTGTTTAAGACAGATTCTGTTTTTGATGCATAGTTTGCTTGTTTTGATGAAACTATCGATTTCTATCACTGGATTAAGCCATGAAAAAGTTATATTACAGTAGCTACAATGCAAAAAAAATATGAATTGGTTTGCAACATTACTTAGAGTAGTGATTTGCATTATTATACTAACGGATCTTATCGAGCTTTTTGTTGAGTTTTGTGTGGATGAAGTGTTCCAAGATCGAGGAGGTCTCGATGTGAGGAGAAGGAGGAGAGGCAAGAGCTCAAGCTTGGGGATGCCCAAGGCACCCCAACTAAATATTCAAGGATACTCAAGCGTCTAAGCTTTGGGATGCCCCTAAAAGCATCCCATCTTTCTTCAATAAGTATCGGCATGTTTTCAGATTCGTTTTGTTCATGTGACATGTGCAAATCTTGGAGGATCTTTTGCATTTAGTTTTCACTTTTCTTTGATGCACCATGCTGGTATGAGATAGTCCATGTTTGATTTATATAATGCTCTTTGCACTTCACTTATATCTTTTGAGTATGGCTTTATAGAATGCTTCATGTTCTTCACTTATATCATTTGAAGTTTGGATTTCCTGTTTCCCTTCACTTAGAAAACCGCCATTTGTAGAATGCTCTTTTGCTTCAATTATATTTGTTAGAGTGTGGGCATATATTTTGTAGAAATAAATAAACTCTCTTGCTTCACTTATATCTATTTAGAGAGAGGACATGAATTGGTCATTCACATGGTTAGTCATAAAATCCTACAGAAAACTTGTAGATCACTAAATATGATATGTTTGATTCCTTGCAATAGTTTTGCGATATAAAGATGGTGATATTAGAGTCATGCTAGTGGGTAGTTGTGGATTGTAGAAATACTTGTGTTGAAGTTTGTGATTCCCGTAGCATGCACGTATGGTGAACCGTTATGTAACAAAGTTGGAGCATGAGGTATTTATTGATTGTCTTCCTTATGGGTGGCGGTCGGGGACGAGCGATGGTCTTTTCCTACCAATCTATGCCCCAAGGAGCATGCGCATAGTACTTTGTTTTGATGACTAATAGATTTTTGCAATAAGTATGTGAGTTCTTTATGACTAATGTTGAGTCCATGGATTATACGCACTCTCACCCTTCCATCATTGCTAGCCTCTTCGGTACCGTGCATTTCCCTTTCTCACCTCGAGAGTTGGTGCAAACTTCGTCGGTGCATCCAAACCCCGTGATACGATACGCTCTATCACACATAAGCCTCCTCATATCTTCCTCAGAGCAGCTACCATACCTACCTATTATGGCATTTCCATAGCCATTCTGAGATATATTGCCATGCAACTTCCATCATCATCATATACATGACTTGAGCATTTTTGTCATATTGCTTTGCATGATCGTAAGATAGCTAGCATGAAGTTTTCATGGCTTGTCCATTTTTTGATGTCATTGCTACGCTAGATCATTGCACATCCCGGTACACCGCCGGAGTCATTCATATAGAGTCATATTTTGTTCTAGTATCGAGTTGTAAGTAAATAAAAGTGTGATGATCATCATTATTAGAACATTGTCCCATGTGAGGTTATCAAAATAAAAGTGGCCAAAGAAGCCCCCCAAAAAAGAGAGAGGCCAAAGAAGCCTACAAAAAAAGAAAAGAAAAAGAAAAAAGAGAAAAAAAATGAGAGAAAAGAGAGAAGGGACAATGTTACTATCCTTTTACCACACTTGTGATTCAGAGTAGCACCATGTTCTACATATAGAGAGTCTCTTGAGTTATCACTTTCATATACTAGTGGGAATTTTCATTATAGAACTTGGCTTGTATATTCCAACGATGGGATTCCTCAAATGCCCTAGGTCTTGATGAGCAAGCAAGTTGGATGCACACCCACTTAATTTCGGTTTGAGCTTTCATACACTTATAGCTCTAGTGCATCCATTGCATGGCAATCCCTACTCCTCACATTGACATCAATTGATGGGCATCTCCATAGCCCATTGATTAGCCGTGTCGATGTGAGACTTCCTTCCTTTTTGTCTTCTCCACACAACCTCCACCATCATATTCTATTCCATCTATAGTGCTATGTACATGGCTCAAGCTCATGTATTGTGTGAAAGTTGAAAAGGTTTGAGAACATCAAAAGTACGAAACAATTGCTTGGCTTGTCATCGGGGTTGTGCATGAGTTGAATGCTTTGTGTGGTGAAGATGGAGCATAGCCAGACCATATGATTTTGTAGGCATAACTTTCTTTGGCCATGTTATTTTGAAAAGACGCGATTGCTTTATTAGTATGCTTGAAGTATTATTGTCTAAATGTCAAATGATAGACTATTGCTTTGCATCACTCGTGTCTTAATATTCATGCTATGATTAGATTACATGATCAAGATTATGCTAGGTAGCATTCCACATCAAAAATTATCTTTTTAATCATTTACCTACCCGAGGACAAGCAGGAATTAAGCTTAAGGATGTTGATACGTCTTCGTCGTATCTATAATTTTTGATTGTTCCATGCCAATATTCTACAACTTTCATATACTTTTGGCAACTTTTTATACTATTTCTGGGACTAACATATTGATCCAGTGCCCAGTGGCAGTTCTTGTTTGTTGCATGTTTTTTGTTTCGCAGAAAATCCATATCAAACGGAGTCCAAACGGGATAAAAACTGACGGAGATTTGTTTTGGAATATATGTGATTTTTGGGAAGAAGAATCAACGCGAGACGATGCCCGAGGGGGCCACGAGGCTGGGGGCGCGCCCCAGGGGGTCAGACGTGCCCCGGGCCCTCGTGGCCACCCCGTACGGCGGTTGGTGGCCTTTTTTCTCTGCAAGAAAGCTAATATACGGATAAAAATTGTGTCCAAATTTCAGCCCAATCGGAGTTACGAATCTCCGGGAATATAAGAAACAGTGAAAGGGCAGAATCTAGAACGCAGAAACAGAGAGAGACAGAGAGACATATCCAATCTCGGAGGGGCTATCGCCCCTCCCATGCCATGGAGGCCATGGACCAGAGGGGAAACCCTTCTCCCATCTAGGGAGAAGGTCAAGGAAGAAGAAGAAGGGGCCCCTCTCCCCCTCTCTCCCGGTGGCGCCGGAACGCCGCCGGGGCCATCATCATCACCGCAATCTACACCAACTACTTCGCCGCCATCATCACCAACTCTTCCCCCCTCTATGCAGTGGTGTAACCCCTCTTTTACCCGTTGTAATCTCTACTTGAACATGGTTCTCAACGCTATATATTATTTCCCAATGATGTATGGCTATCCTATGATGTTTGAGTAGATCTGTTTTATCCTATGGGTTAATTGATGATCGTGGTTGGTTTGAGTTGCATGTTTTATTATTGGTGTTGTCCTATGGTGCTCTCCCTGTCGCACAAGCGTGAGGGATTCCCGCTGTAGGGTGTTGCAATACGTTCATGATTTGCTTATGGTGGGTGGCGTGAGTGACAGAAGCACATACCCGAGTAAGTAGGTTGTTTGCGTATGGGAGTAAAGAGGACTTGATGCCTTATAATGCTATGGTTGAGTTTTACCTTAATGATCTTTAGTAGTTGCGGATGCTTGCTAGAGTTCCAATCATAAGTGCATATGATCCAAGAAGAGAAAGTATGTTAGCTTATGCCTCTCCCTCAAATAAAATTGCAATAATGATTACCGGTCTAGTTACCGATTGCCTAGGGACAAATAACTTTCTTGTGTGACAAAAAGCTCTCTACTAAACCTAACTTAGTTGTGTGTCTTGATCTAAGCAGCCCCTACTTTTTATTTACGCGCGCTTTATTATCTTGCAAACCTATCCAAAAACACCTACAAAGTACTTCTAGTTTCATACTTGTTCTAGGTAAAGCGAACGTTAAGCATGCGTAGAGTTGTATCGGTGGTCGATAGAACTTGAGGGATTATTTGTTCTACCTTTAGGTCCTCGTTGGGTTCGACACTCTTACTTTTTGAAAGAGGCTATAATTGATCCCCTATACTTGTGGGTTATCAGCCATGACATGACACCTTGCCACCTTTGCTGACTTTCTAGTGTGTTTAGGATTTATGGGGACCTAAAAACCAAGATTCGAAATATTTGAGGAAGAGCGAGGACACCGATATGGTAGTAATTTGTTCCCATTCCTGGCATGAGACCTAAACGTGCACCCAAGGACACATGTATAATTTTTCTAGCCATTTTGGTGAACTGGATCATGTATTTGTAGTTCAGATTTGAATTATGGACATTAAATGCCTAGGAAACTCAATTAGTGTATAAAAAGGCCAAACGAACCCTGAATAAGTTTAAATTTCAGCACGGATATCTTGTGGTTCCATGTTGCCCATGGAAGAAAATACAAGGCGAAAAGAGGCAGTGATTATGTTTCACCCACAAGGGGAACACGTTTCCCTATCAGAACCACGAGGCTTCTTTGAGAGAAGCTCCAGTTTTTGTAAGAGGTTTGTAATAAAGCTTGGCCCAAATTGGACAATGTTTTTACCACGACATATAGGTGCCATGACGTGACACCATGCCACCTTTAACGACTTTCTAGTGAGTTTAGGATTTATGGAGACTTAAAAACCGAGATTCGAAATGTTTGAGTACGAGCCATGACACCAGTACGGTTGTAATTCGTTCCCATTCCTGGCATGGGACCTAAACATGCACCCAAGGACACATGTATAATTTTTCTAGCCATTTTGGTGAACTAGAGCATGTATTTGTAGTTCAGATTTGAATTATGGACATTAAATGCCTAGGAAACTCAATTAGTGTATAAAAAGGCCAAACAAACCCTGAATAAGTTTAAATTTTAGCATGGATATCCTGTCGTTCCATGTTGCCCGTAGAAAAAATACAAGGTGAAAAGAGGCAGTGATTACATTTTGCCCACAAGGGGGACACATTTCCCTATCGGAACCACGAGGCTTCTTTGAGAGAAGCTCCGGTTTGTAAGAGGCTTGTAATAAAACTTGCGCCACAATGGACGAAAAAAATTCCTCGACATATAAGTGCGATGTCGTGACACCATGGCAGGTTTCACGTTTTTCAGCTTAGTTTTGGATTTATAGGGATTTAAAAACCAAGATTCTTCTCACGAAATGTTTTCAAATAGCACACGGTACACTCACGAAAGCCGATATTCAATGAAAACTTCGTGGAAACCATATTTAAAGTTTCATAAAAAACTGAAATAAGTGGGATGTTAAGAAGGTGATGTTTTATTGCGACACAAAATTTCAATTTGAAGAACATTACGAGATGTGAGCTATGAAAAAGACAAATTCCGCCCTGAATAGTGACATTACTATTCGACACTAGTCAACATAGATTTTGTCTTTTTCATAGCTCACATCTCTTAATGCGTTTCAATTTGAAATTTTGTGTGCCAATAAAACATCATCGTCTTGGCATCCCGCATTTTTTTGAATTTTTTTGAAACTTCAAAACATATTTTTCTCGTGGTTTTCACCGTTTTCCACTGAATGTTGGTTTCCGTATGATATCCCCCCGCTACGCGCACGATCTAAGTCCTGCGTTCTAACTGGCCAGAACCCAAACCCCACGGATCATACGTGTGCACCGTTGAATGCTCCTAGATCGAACGGCAACCCTGAGCCCTTTCAACAGCACATGCAGTACATGGGTAAGCACTGTGCGCATGCATCATGTAGCTCACGCTTCTTTCTCTACTAGGTTTTCACTCAAAACAGGCTACTGTTTCTCGCCACTCCTCTCATCGGTTTCCCGCCTCTTCTCCTAGATATGCATGATGTAGATGTTCGTTTAATTCTTATAGTTCATCTCATCCAAAATCAATTAGTTTTGTAAAAAAAACTATTTTAAGATTCATGGAGTTGTGCATTGTAAAAGTAAAAACAAATAGTGACAATTCATTTAGAAAAAACGGTTTGGGCAATTAAGATATGGAAGATTCTAGAGAACAAAGGAGTAGTGCTTGTGTTTAGAGGTTTGTGCATTATGCTTAAGTTCAACCATGGAGTCTTCTAGATTGTACGTGTGGCAGAATCTGGTGGAATGTAGATGATATCCAACGGCCAGTAGTGCTCGGATTTGCCATCTCTGTACCGTCGGATTGGCTTCATCCAACGACCAAGTTTCATAGTTATTCGCACACTATATATGTGTATAGATGTATATATATATATGTGCCCCATGCTAGACAAAATATAGTTTGAGTGCATGCGTGGGACGACCCCCCTACTACCGCCTCGAAGTTGGGAAACTGACATCATAGGTATTGAGCCAGGCTTGGAGTCAGGTACGATGTTTGTTTTGTAATGTACTTGGCGTGGCCCATCGAAGTTGTGCATTTGGGATTTAAACACATCATACACCTTCGTACCCATACATATTTTTGGGCCGCATGCAGTGTATATAGGGTCTTCTGATCGACCACGTCTCCCTTGTGCGGTTTTTTGTGACGACAAGGATATATGTGGGCTCCCCGAGTGTACATATATCAGCCCTTTGACCGATAATGAGGGGTATGTGTTTGCCATGAATGGATTCCTCCTAGTTCATGTTAGGGTCGGTCACCATCAAATGTCGGTCAACCAAAACTCGAGCTCATTTGTTGTAAGGATTCCCTCCCAGATGCTCGGATTGCTGGGTTCGACCCACATCAAATCTTGCATATGTATCTCGTCCTTAACTACCTTGCCTTCATGGTTGTTGTCTGTATCGAGAGGTAGGCACCACATCTAAATTGTACATTATTCTATATTGAAAACACACATCACCCCTTCCCAACGTATATCATTTTGGGCCGCATGCAAGAGGTGTTGGTTTTGTGGTCCCTCTCGTGCGATGTTTATGATGGTTCAATCTATTGGCCCAAGCGGTTTATCGACAACAACAACTGTCATTTGACCAAACGAAAGATTCATTCGTCCGTCTTATGGTAGGTCATGTCAACATGCATGTATGACCAAGTATCGATCATTACGTGCATCCACCCTGCTAACACGAAGTGGGAGGTGGTGGGCCAAGCATCCTAGCTAGGTACGACATTATGTCATTATATATATCCTAGCTAGGTGGTTGTTAGGGTGCTTTCGGGTTTGCGAGGCAGGTGCCACCAAAGTTATGCATTGTGTATTTAAAGTTTTAAACATCCCCAATATTCGTACATATATTTGGCCACTTCCAGGTGGTTCTTGACTTCTGGCCCCTCTCATCGATCTTTAATGACGCGCCCAACCATGGGCCCGCGGGGTCAAAGTTGTGCATTGGAATTTTGAACATCACATACCACCCTTTTCACTCATATATATTTGGGCTACATGCTGGTGTGGCTGTCTTTTGACCCTCCCTAATGTTATATTTTGCTGCAAAGACTCTGATGATCCTCAACGAACACGGGGTATAATATCTGAACCATGTGCGATACAAGTGCGATGTGAATCACCATGACCGCGCAAGCGCGAGCAAATTAAGGTGGAGGTACTGGCTCAACCGTGTGCGATGCAAGTGCGCTGAAATCACCACGACCGCGCAAGCGCGAGCAAAGGGTGGAGGTACTGGCTTAACCGTGTGCGATGCAAGTGCACTGTAAAACCACCACCTATGGAAGCTAAAGGCGGGTAAGTTTATTTGGAAATTAGGACGAACCGTGTGCGATAGACCAGCTAGCTAGAAATATAAAAAACAAACTACCCGCCTTGAGCATTGCAAAAATCGGCGGATCCGCGCCACTTTTCCTTATTATCATACACGCATATTGTTATTGGACCGTGCGTGATCTTGGGCACTCCCGCCCCGCATCAATTCCTTTACCCAAATTTTAGTAGTCGTCGTACTTCAACCGTCGCCCACACTCCTCCAACACCAACTTTATAGTAAAATTTTAGCAGCCGAGGCATTTGAACCGTCGCCCTCCCTCACCCACCACCATCTCCACCCACCATTACTAAAATTTTCAGTAGCCGCGGCGTATCCTCAAACACCACCCCCTCCACAGTCCCACACCCTCCCCCTCCCCCCTTTCGAACCCTAGCTCGCGGCCGCCGCCGGCGCCACCGCCAACCCTGCCGGTCTGCCCATTCCTCCTAGCTTAGATAATAAAGTTCAGGTTATCTAGCGATTCCCATACCGTCGCCCCACTCCCCTAAGTTTTTAGATGAGGCCTGCGGTGTCCCTCCCAGCCAGATCCACATCCCCTGCTCCAGAATGCCGCAGCCTAAGCTCGACCACGTATCCCGGGGAGCCCGACAAGCGTTCGGCCAAGAAGAGGTTTATCATGGCCTCTCCGGCGGACGTTGACGAGGTGGCCATCGTTCGCCCCGACCTGTCGATCCCGGAGCAACACGTCATCGTGGAAGCCGGTGAAGATGTTGACTATGTTGCCATGCCGAAGGCTTCATGTCAGCGGGCTAGCATATTACTGTATCTCGGGAAAGCTAGCTACGGCATGAAGCTCGTCCACGCCGACGGCTTCACGCGGGCCATGTCATAGGTTAAGTGGTCCATCCCCAACCCCTCTGGTTCAACCACCGTCGATCTCTTCGACGGCCCTGCAGCTGATCTCCTCCACCAAGCGGTCAAGGATTTGTGAGCTTTATACACCATCGAGCCCATTTTGTCACTTCTAAAGGACACGTTATACGGCGGTGGCTTGGGATCCTCAATTGCCAAGTCAGATCTCATCAACCACGACCACGACCACGAGGAGGGCACCCACAAAGATTCTTCCAAGGTGAAACAGCCCATCTGTGACATCAGAGAGCGCACCATGGGTTTGTGCTCTTCCAACTGGAAGGATCCCGTCCATGAAATGTGAAGCAGCATTCTATCAGCAAATATTACCTTTTCTAGCTTGCCAACCCGTACCCTTTGTTGTAGTAGCATTTTCCGTGCGGTGCTTTAACTATGACGTGTTTAATTATTTCAGTTATGCAAAATGGTATTGTTCAATAGGTCTATGTGATGTTTAAGTATGAATTATCCACTTTAGTTTCACGAATGGCTATATTTGGTTGTTTATAGTGAGTAGATGGCTTGTTTATCTATATTTGGTTGTTAGGTTGGTTGGAGTGAGCATTTTTTCAGTTATCGAGAATATGCCTTGTTTATTTGTATTTGGTTCTTAGTTTGGTTGAAGTGAGTATTTGTCCAGTTATCAAGCAGATGCCTTGTTTATCTGTATTTGGTTGATAGGTTGCTTTTTTAGCATTTGTCCAGTTATCAAGCAGATGCCTTGTTTATCTGTATTTGGTTGTGAGGTTGCTTTTTTAGCATTTCTCCAGTTATCAAGAAGATGCCTTGTTTATCTTTATCTGCTTGTTAGGTTGGTTGCAGTGAGCATTTGTCCAGTTTTCAAGCATATGCCCTATTTATCTGTATTTGCTTGTTAGGTTGGTTGCAGTGAGACTCTGTCCAGTTTTCAATGGCTATATTTGGTTGTTATACTGGTCATTTATGCCTTGTTTATTTCAGTCATTCACAATGTGTGGTTCATTATGTGCAAGTCGGAACTGTGCCGCTCGACTACATCAATACCAGTTTGAACGACTATATTTGGTTCCAGTTATTCCTGGTGTAGTTAACACATGCCCTTTATTTTCAGTTTTACACATTTATCCAGTGTGATGTTTAAGCATTACCTACGTTCTATTCATTTTCAACAATACCAGTTGGAATTGCAATATTTGATGGCTGTTAAGCCTGCTATCGGTAACATTGCCTTCCATTTTATATCTGCTTTAATAGCATGCTGAAACCAACACATTCAAGCTATCATTTGGAGATGATGTTGTTTACCTTTCCTATATTTGTTTGATGTTAATATTGCTGTACTTATCATGCCTTTCCACTACTTATGCAGGACAACAACGGGAGTGGCCACCATTTTCCGCCGAGGTTAGCTTCATCCCTCGGCTTGTACTCCCCCGTCGTTCCATAATGTAGTGCATATAGATTCAGGCCTAGACACTAGTTAGCTTCTAATATTGACTTGTTGCTTGTAGGTACATATGCCCTTGGCAAGGATCCACACATCGACCCTTTTTGCGTATGGGGCAATGAGATATTGATGAACAAGCATCAAGTGAGGAAAATGATAAGGATTATTAGCAAAAAGATATGAATGGTGGCAAGCAAATTATTTGTTTATGCTGTGTCCAACACAACACTGAGCTGTAGGATGGTAACTACAAACTCTGCATCCTTCTCTTTTTACTGCCCATAATGAGTTGTTAGACAACAATGTCTGAATCTTTTTCATTCCCAGTGGTTCCCGAAGCAGTTCACTCAATTTTACCTCGCAAAGTACATGATTGGTAGACACACAATGAAGGTTAGAGTATTTCATCCAGACTACAATGAGCATCGAGAAGTCCTAATGAAGACAGTGAAGGATGGACGGGCAGCCGTCACAAGGGGTTGGCCTAGAGTCGTGCACGCCTTACGCATGGAGGAGGGCACAATATGGGCATTCCGCTTCACCTTCTCCGGCAACCAGAATGTCTTTCGCCTCTCTCTTTACAGTCTTTAGTACAACTGTGGTTCATCATTCTTTATTTGGTGCTTCTGTAGTTCTTCAGTATATGTACCTGTGCATTGAATTATGGATTCATGGTTGAACCTATATTTGTAATAAACATGGTTGGATATGAAATAAGTGATTGCCTACTTTCAAATTCATAACATGTGATTTTTAAATTAGGGATTAATTATGGATTAATTAGGGATTACACTGCACACGGTTTGCGAAAGTGAAATGTCTGTGATATACGTGGAGATCAGAAACGTTTCTAGGATCCACTACGTGTGCGATCAATCTCCACTGCACACACGACTTCCTCTTGAAAATTGTTTTCGTTAGGCCACCTTGCACAAACGTTTATCACATAAAAAGTGTGTGTGATGGACAGCCTTTGCCACACAGTTTCTTTCTATGCACCGTGTGTGATGCATTCAATAACGCAAATGATAAAATTATTGATATCATGTGCAATGGCAACGCTATCACAAATGATTTAACAGGAAAAATTGTGTGTGATGTACCTGTGAACAGAAATGTTTTCCTTGGAGCGACTGTGTGGGATGTACATGCGAACGGAAATGTTTAGCAGGGAGTGACTATGTGGGGTGTGCTTTCGACCGAAAACAATTTTGCCGTATAATTGTATTTGTTTTAGCTCTACTGTACATATTTCCGTATTTGAGCGCTCGCCGGTCGCACACGACCTCATTTTGCGGAACGTGTGTGCCAGGAGGGCATATCCCCGATGGTTTCTGGGTCGTGTGGGAAGGACCCCCCTATCGCCCACACTCACTTGGCGATGGTTCCAGATGTCGTCGCAGAAAGGGGTTTTAAACCATTTGTTTAGGACCAATGCGCACCAGTGTGGGGTGATGAACGCGGTTTTTTATTCGTCTTCCTTCATGATGAAGATCTGGTGGTATCCTGAATCAGCGTCGAGGAATAACAGCAGGTCACACCTGGCAGTGGAGTCCACAATCTGGTCGATGCGTGACAGAGGGAAAGGATCCTTTGGACAGGCTTTATTGACATCTGTGTAGTCAATACACAGCCTCCATTTCCCATTTGCCTTACGCACCACCATTGGTTTGGCCAACCACATAGGGTGGAGCACTCCTCTAACCAGGCCTACCGCCTCCAACTTCCTGATCTCCTCGATGATGAACTCTTGTCGCTCCAAAGCTTGCTTCCTGACCTTCTGCTTGACAGGCCGCACATGAGGACAGACAGCAAGATGGTGCTCAATCACCTCCCTGGGAACGTCGGGATGTCAGATGCTTGCCATGCAAACACATCGACATTCGCCTGCAGGAAGGCGACGAGCGCGCTTTCCTATTTGCTGTCGAGGGTGGAGCTTATAGTGAAAGCCCCGCCCGTGTTGTCCTCCTTGACGGACACCTTCTTGGTTTCTGGTGGTGCAGCCTTGGACTTTTTGCTCTTGCCGGTGGATCTCTCTGGCACGTCCTCAACGGGAGTGCAGCACTTCGAAGAGGCACACTTGCCGGAGTGGGTGCAAGAGGTCTTGCCGGAAGAGGTCTGACCGGAAGGGGTCTTGCCGACAGAGGTCTTACCGGCCTTCTTCCTTCCCAGGGCTTGAGTGGAAGGAGCAAGTGCCTTGGCGGCAGTTGCTGCAACTGCCTCTCAGTAGAGTTGGTCAGCGCAGATAAGCGTATTTCTTGTCAGAGGGGACGGTGATGATGGTCAGCGGCCCCGGCATCTTCAGTGTGTTGTAGGCGTAGTGTGACGCCGCCATGAACTTGGCCAGCGCTGGGTGGCCAAGGATCCCATTGTATGGCAAGGGGATCTCGGCGACATCGAAAACGATCTTCTCCATCCTATAGTTCAGCTTGCCCCCAAACGTAAGGGGCAGCGAGATTTTGCCTTTTGGCTGGCTCCTTCCTGGGTTGACCCCTTGAAACATGCCCGTCTCCTCGAGATCTCCATCAGGAATCTACAGCCTCTCGATCACAGCGGGCGAGATCAAGTTCAAACCGGCCCCACCGTCAACCAGCACTTTTATCACCTTGAGGTTGCGTATTGTTGGTGAGACCAACAACGGAAAACACCCGATCGTAGTTGTGTAATCAGGGTGATCCTCAGTGTCAAAAATGATGGGCACGCGGGACCACTTTAGCGGCTTCTGGGCATCGAATGACGGCTCCACCACAGTGACCTATCGTGCCCACTATTTTAGTTGGCGATGAGAGGTGTGCAACGAGGCGCCACCGTCGACGCACATGGCCTCTGTGTCTTTCTAGAAGTAGTGCTCGCCGGACTCGTCGTCCTCGTCGTTATCATCATCTTCCCCCTTCTTATCGCGGCCCCGAGTGGGCCTCTCTTGTTGATTATCTTTGCCGCGGCGACCTCCTTGGCCGCCACGCTTCTTGCGGACCCCTCAGCACCATCCTGACCCTTCTCCTTGTCCCGCCTTTCATATTCAGCCTCCTGCTTTTCTGTAAGCAGCTCAACCTGTCGGCAGTTCTGGAGGTCATGGCCCTTGGTGCGGTGGATCTTGCAATACTCCTTGTCAGAGCCTCCTGGCTTGTCGGCGGCCACCAAGGCCCGGTAGGCAGCGCACCCGGCAACCTCCTTGCCGGGGTCGTTAGCCTTGGCCTTCTTGGCGATGCCGGGGTCACTGGATCCCTCAATGGTAAGCACAGTCTTGCCCTTACGCTTCCTGTTGCGGCGCCCGCCCTTCTTCGTCGAGGCGGCGATGTCTTCGTCCGTGGAGTCGGTTTCCGCACCGGCGTCCTCGCCAGGGTACTTCCTTCCTGCTTCAGCCCGAGCACATCTATCTGCCAGAACATAAAGTTCGGCTACATCCTTGACCTTGCTCATTGCCATCTCTTCACGCATCTTACAGTTGCAAACGTTCTGATGGAATGCACTGATGACAGTGGCGGGATGAACATCTGGGATGGTGTACTGCACACGGCTGAATCTTTGTATGTACTTACGCAGGGACTCGCCATCCTCCTAGGGGATGACATGCAAGTCACTTGCCTGGCCAGGAGCTTGGTGGCCTTCGGTAAAGGCGCCAACAAACCCGTGGCACAGATCCGACCAGGAAGAGATGGAATCCACTGGCAGGTGCATCAACCACGACATGACGTTGGGCTTAAGTGCCAACGGAAAGTAGTTGGCGAGCACCTTGTCATCGCGAGCCCCAGCAGCTTGCATCGCGATGGTGTAGATGCTGAGGAACTCCGATGGGTGAGTCTTGTCGTTGTACTTTTCCCCGACATCAGGCTTGAACGTGCGGTGGAAGGACCACTGGAACTGCCGCAGCTCTCAGGTAAAGGCCGGACAACCCACCTCATAAGGCAGGTCGCAAGAGCCCCCCCCCCCGGCGCTAGGTGGTCCATAGCAGGCCCTACATACCGATCCGACTGATGGCACGCCTCCCGTCGTTGCTCAATGGTAGTCCGATCCATCTTCCTGGGCTCGCTCTCGAAGAACTCGACGTTGGTCGCAGTGGGTTCGCGGGTCGGACGATGCCGTGGAAGCGTTGTCACAGGCGTCGGCCCGACGAGCCAGTAGCTGCTGTCGCAGCCGTGGGGGAGGAGAGTACACCGTGGTCGCAGCGTCTTCGGTCCTCCCACCGCCGGCATGCACTGGCTTGACAGAACGTCGGTATGAGGGTTCCACTGGGAGTGGCTCATCTTTATTGGCAAAGCTGATGAGGCTTTGGATGGTGGCCCTCCACTCGTCGAGCTTCTTTGCAGCAGGGGGAAGTCGAGGAGCAGTTGCACGCGCGCCAGCGCTTCTGCAGGCGTGGGCGATGGTGAAAGCCGCGTGGACCGCGACGTGCTCCGACTTCTAACCAAGTTAGAAGGAGCTTTGTCATGGTCTCGTGGCCACATGCCGCTTTCGCCGGCATCCGGGCACGTACGCCGGCCTGGTGCGTCCTGAGAGTGGCGCACAGGGCTCTTCCCGCGGCGGTGCCCGGGAGCTCCGGCGTCAAGGTGTTGCCCATCGCACGTGGCCTAGGAAGGCCGCGGCGCGGGTGCTGCTGGGGCACCGTAGAGGTTGCCGCGCCGCCCGTGGGCAGCACGGCCCCACCCCCGGATCCAGCGGCGCGCGGCTCGTTGTCTCGGATCGTAACAACGCCGCTTGCCTGGCTCTAATTGCTAGAATGTCGTGGATGCTCACGGGCCACGTCTTCGGCACCATCTGTGGCCACTCAATCGCCTGCTCGCGCTGGCGCGGACGGGCCGGCTCCGGATGACCCGATCGTCACGATCCCCTTTTTCTTGGGGGCCATGGTGATGGTGAAGTCGATGCGCTAACTTCCAAACCGGATTTTCAAAGCTTGCATCCCCTACCTGGCACGCCAAAGATGTCGGTGCGAACGACACCTATGGGATAATGGGGAATCCCTTCTACGGTTGTTGGGGCGCGGGGCTGTGGAAAGAGCGGGTTTAGAAGATCAATGTGGGGGAGTTTCTCCAGGTTCAGGCTGCAAGTGATGCGTAATACCCTACTCCTGCTGGTTTGTGTTTATCTGGTGTTCTTGGACTAGCTACAAAGCGTGAATGGTCCAAAAAGTCTGACTCCTCTCACAGTACGCTGCGGGCCTCCTTTTATAGTCAAAGGGGCTGCCACAGTGGCACACAGGAGGTGGAAAGTTGTACAATAGTCGAATTTATTGCTTGACATTACGGGACAAAACGCATTAAATGCGCTACTTAGGTGTCCTCTTCCTTATCGGGGATGGCAACGAAGCCCGTACCGTCCGTCGCTGCTTCGCCTTGCTTCGACACGCATCCATTCCAACAAGGCATGCAGCGCCATGTAGGCTGGCAGGCTGCTGAGCTAGCGTGGTGGCAGGGTCTTCAAAAAGATCTGCATGCCACCACGCAGGTGCTTGAATAGTTGGTTTGGGAGCCACGTACTACCACGTGGGTACCTTTTTAGTTGGTGGGTCGGCCGCTGAGCTGGGGTGGCGATGGGGCGGCAAGGCCTTGTCGTGGTCTTGCTGATCTTCCTAGCAAGGGTCTTGCCGGGGCCATGTGGGCGCCCTCGGCAAGAGTCTTGCCGGGCGCTACCTCTTGAGAACTGCGTTGGTTTTCCCTTGAAGAGGAAAGGGTGACGCAGTAGAGCAGCGTAAGTATTTCCCTCGGTTTTTGAGAACCAAGGTATCAATTCAGTAGGAGGCCACGCACGAGTCCCTCACACCTACACAAACAAATAAACTCCTTGCACCAACGTGATAAAGGGGTTGTCAATCCCTTCACGGTCACCTACGAGGGTGAGATCTGATAGATATGATAAGATAATATTTTTGGTATTTTTATGATAAAGAGAAATAAAGATGCAAGTAAAATAAATGGCAAAGGAAATAACTAAGTATTGGAATATTAATATGATGGAAAATAGACCCCGGGGCCATATGTTTCACTAGGGGCTTCTCTCGAGAGCATAAGTATTACGGTGGGTGAACAAATTACTGTTGAGCAATTGACAGAATTGAGCATAGTTATGAGAATATCTAGGTATGATCATGTATATAGGATACGTCCGAGACAAGTAGAACGACTCCTGCCTGCATCTACTACTATTACTCCACACATCAACCGCTATCCAGCATGCATCTAGAGTATTAAGTTCAAGAGAACAGAGTAACGCTTTAAGCAAGATAACATGATGTAGAGGGATAAATTCATGCATTATGATATAAACCCCATCTTGTTATCCTCGATGGCAACAATACAATACGTGCCTTGCTGCCCCTACTGTCACTGGGAAAGGACACCGCAAGATTGAACCCAAAGCTAAGCACTTCTCCCATTGCAAGAATGATCAATCTAGTAGGCCAAACCAAACTGATAATTCAAAGAGACTTGCAAAGATAACCAATCATACATAAAAGAATTCAGAGAAGATTCAAATATTGTTCATAGATAAACTTGATCATAAACCCACAATTCATCGGTCTCAACAAACACACTGCAAAAGAAGATTACATCGAATAGATCTCCACAAGAGAGAGGGGAGAACTTTGTATTGAGATCCAAAAAGAGAGAAGAAGCCATCTAGCTAATAACTATGGACTCGTAGGTCTAAAGTAAACTACTCACACTTCATCGGAGAGGCTATGGTGTTGATGTAGAAGCCCTCCGTGATCGATACCCCCTCCGATGGAGCTCCGGAAAAGGCCCCAAGATGGGATCTCGTGGATACAGAAAGTTATGGCGGTGGAATTAGGGTTTTGGCTCCGTATCTGGTAGTTTGGGGGTACGTAGGTATATATAGGAGGAAGGAGTATGTCAGTGGAGCAACATGGGCCCCACGAGGGTGGAGGGTGCGCCTAGGGGGGTAGGCGCGCCCCCTACCTCGTGCCTTCCTGGTTGATTGCTTGACGTAGGGTCCAAGTCCTCTGGATCATGTTCGTTCCAAGAATCACGTTCCCGAAGGTTTCATTCCGTTTGGACTCCGTTTGATATTCTTTTTCTGCGAAACCCTAAAATAGGCAAAAAAACAGCAATTCTGGGTTGGGCCTCCGGTTAATAGGTTAGTCCCAAAAATAATATAAAAGTGTATAATAAAGCCCAATAATTTCTAAAACAGGATATAATATAGCATGGAACAATCAAAAATTATAGATACGTTGGAGACTTATCAAGCATCCCCAAGCTTAATTCCTACTCGTCCTCGAGTTGTAAATGATAAAAACAGAATTTTTGATGTGGAATGCTACTTGGCATAATTTCAATGTAATTCTCTTAATTGTGGTATGAATATTCAGATCCGAAAGATTAAAGACAAAAGTTTAATATTGACATAGAAATAATAATACTTCAAGCATACTGACTAAGCAATTATGTCATGGCCAAAGAAAGTTATCCCTACAAAATCATATAGTCTGGCTATCCTCCATCTTCACCACACAAAGTATTCAAATCATGCACAACCCCGATGACAAGCCAAGCAATTGTTTCATACTTTTGGTGTTCTCGAACTTTTTCAATCTTCACGCAATACATGAGCGTGAGCCATAGACATAGCACTATAGGTGGAATAGAATCGTGGTTGTGGAGAAGACAAAAAGGGAGAAGATAGTCTCACATCAACTAGGCGTATCAACAGGCTATGGAGATGCCCATCAATAGATATCATTGTGAGCGAGTAGGGATTGCCATGCAACGGATGCACTAGAGCTATAAGTATATGAAAGCTCAACAAAAGAAACTAAGTGGGTGTGCATCCAACTTTCTTGCTCACGAAGACCTAGGGCATTTGAGGAAGCCCGTCGTTGGAATATACAAGCCAAGTTCTATAATGAAAAATTCCCACTAGTATATGAAAGTGATAACATAGGAGACTCTCTATCATGAAGATCATGGTGCTACTTTGAAGCACAAGTGTGGAAAAAAGGATAGTAGTATTGCCCCTTTTTATTTATTTATTCTTTTTTGGGCCTTTTTTTATTTGGCCTTTCTCTTTTTTGGGGACAATACTCTATGAATGATGATCATCACACTTCTATTTATTTATAACTCAATGATTACAACTCGATACTAGAAAGAAGTATGACTCTATATGAATGCCTCCGACGGTGTACCGGGATAGCAATGATGCATGAGTGACTTATATGAAAGAATTATGAACGGTGGCTTTGCCACAACTAAAATGTCAACTACATGATCATGCGAAGCAATATGACAATGATGGAGCGTTTCATAGTAAACGGAACGGTGGAAAGTTGCATGGGAATATATCTCGGAATGGCTATGGAAATGCCATGATAGGTAGGTATGGTGGCTGTTTTGAGGAAGGTATATGGTGGGTGTATGATACCGGCGAAAGGTGCGCGGTATTAGAGAGGCTAGCAATGGTGGAAGGGTGAGAGTGCGTATAATCCATGGACTCAACATTAGTCATAACGAACTCACATACTTATTGCAAAAATGTATTAGTTATCGAAGCAAAGTACTACGTGCATGCTCCTAGGGGGATAGATTGGTAGGAAAAGACCATCGCTCGTCCCTGACTACCACTCATAAGGAAGACAATCAATAAATAAATCATGCTCCAACTTCTTCACATAGCGGTTCACCATACGTGCATGCTACGGGAATCACAAACTTCAACACAAGCATTTCTCAAATTCACAACTACTCAACTAGCACGACTCTAATATCACCATCTCCATATCTCAAACAATTATCAAGTTTCGAACTTCTCATGGTATTCAACACACTCATAAGAAAATTTTATTATCAATCTTGAATGCCTAAACGTATTAAAGAAAATTACCATGCTGTTTTGTAGGACTCTAAAAATAATCTAAGTGAAGCATGAGAGAACAAAAGTTTCTATAAAACAAATCCACTATCGTGCTCTAAAAGATATAAGTGAAGCACTAGAGCAAAAAATATATAACTCAAAAGATATAAGTAAGCACATAGAGTATTCTAACAATTTCAGAATCATGAGTGTCTCTCTCAAAAAGGTGTGTGCAGCAAGGATGATTGTGGAAAACTAACAAATAAAAAAGACTCAAATAATACAAGACGCTCCAAGAAAAACACATATCATGTGGTAAATAAAAATATAGCTCCAAGTAAAGTTACCGATAGAAGTAGACGAAAGAGGGGATGCCTTTCGGGGCATCCCCAAGCTTAGGCTTTTAGTGTCCTTACATTATCTTGGGGGTGCCATGGGCATCCCCAAGCTTAGGCTCTTGCCACTCCTTATTCCATCATCCATCAAATCTTTACCCAAAACTTGAAAACTTCACAACACAAAACTTAAAGTAGAAAATATCGTGAGCTCCGTTAGCGAAAGAAAACAAAACACCACTTCAAGGTACTGTAATTAACTCATTCTTTATTTATATTGGTGTTAAACCTACTGTATTCCAACTTCTCTATGGTTTATAAACTATTTTACTAGCCATAGATTCATCAAAACAAGCAAACAACACACAGAAAACAGAATCTGTCAAAAACAGAACAGTCTGTAGTAATCTGTAGCTAACACAAGATCTGGAACACCAAAAATTCTAAAATAAATTGCTGGAAGTTAGTAATTTATATATTAATCATATGCAAAAATAATTAACTAAATAGCACTTTCCAAATAAAAATGTCAGCATTTCTCGTGAGCGCTAAAGTTTTTGTTTTTTACAGCAAGATTAAAAAGACTTTCCCCAAGTCTTCCCAACGGTTCTACTTGGCACAAACACTAATTAAACAAAAAACACAACCAAAATAGAGGATAGATAAATTATTTATTACTAAACAGGAGCAAAAAGCAAGGAATAAAAATACAATTGGGTTGCCTCCCAACAAGCGCTAACGTTTAACGCCCTTTGCTAGGCATAAAAGCGAAGATAAATCTAGGTATTGCCATCTTTGGAAGGCAATCCATAAGTGGCTCTCATAATAGATTCATAAGGTAATTTAATTTTCTTTCTAGGGAAGTGTTCCATGCCTTTCCTTAACGGAAATTGGAATCTAATATTCCCCTTCATGTCAATAATTGCACCAATCATTCTAAGGAAAGGTCTACCAAGAATAATAGGACATGAAGGATTGCAATCTATGTCAAGAACAATAAAATCCACTCGCACATAATTCTTATTTGCAACAATAAGAACATCATTAATTCTTCCCATAGGTTTCTTAATAGTGGAATCCACAAGGTGCAAGTTTAAAGAGCAATCATCAAAATCACGGAAACCTAGCAAATCACACAAAGTCTTTGGAATCGTGGAAACACTAGCACCCAAATCACACAAAGCATAGCACTCATGATCTTTAATATTAATTTTAATAGTAGGTTCCCACTCATAATAAAGATTTATAGGGATAGAAACTTCCAACTCAAGTTTTTCTTCATAAGATTGCGTCAAAGCATCAACGATATGTTTGGTAAAGGCTTTATTTTGACTATAAGCATGAGGAGAATTTAGCACGGATTGCAAAAAGGAAATACAATCTATCAAAGAGCAATTATCATAATTAAATTCCTTGAAATCCAAAATAGTGGGTTCATTAATATTTAAAGTTTTTACTTCTTCAATCCCACTTTTAACAATTTTAGCATCAAGATCTAAAGACTCCGAATTTTTGGAATGCCTTCTAGGTAAAGGTGGATCATATTCAGTCACATCATTATCAAGATTCATATTACAAAACAAAGATTTAATAAGGGATACATAAATAAATTTTAGATCTTCATCTTTGTCTTCCAAAAAAATTTCCGGCTTAGCGGCCATCTTATTAACTAAGGTGGCTTGCTTATCCAAAACTTCAGCTATTAACTTCTCAAGATGAGCAATCTGAGATTTCAAACCATCAAATTCTCTAGACATATCATCAAGCTCTTTATTCATATAACCCATAAAGCTTTTTTGTTCTTTAAGCTTATTTCTAAAGAAATTATTATGCTCAAATTGTAAGACCATAAAATTCTTGACGTTGCTTTCGATCTCTTCTAACCTTTTAAGGTGGAGATCACCAAATATAGATAGAGCCATCGTGACAACCAAGCAATCGGACACACAAGCAAACAAGAAACAAGCAAAAAGAGGCGAATAGAGAAAGAGAGGGAGGATGGAGAGAGAGAGGGCGAATAAAACGGCAAGGGTGAAGTGGGGGAGAGGAAAACGAGAGGCAAATGGCAAATAATGTAATGCGGGAGATAAGGGTTTGTGATGGGTACTTGGTATGTTGACTTTTGTGTAGACTCCCCGGCAACGGCGCCAGAAATCCTTCTTGCTACCTCTTGAGCATTGCGTTGGTTTTCCCTTGAAGAGGAAAGGGTGATGCAGTAGAGCAGCGTAAGTATTTCCCTTAGTTTTTGAGAACCAAGGTATCAATCCAGTAGGAGGCCATGCACGAGTCCCTCGCACCTACACAAACAAATAAACTCCTCGCAACCAACGCGATAAAGGGGTTGTCAATCCCTTCACGGTCACCTACGAGGATGAGATCTTATAGATATGATAAGATAATTTTTTTGGTATTTTTATGATAAAGAGAAATAAAGATGCAAGTAAAATAAATGGCAAAGGAAATAACTAAGTATTGGAAGATTAATATGATGGCAAATAGACCCGGGGCCATAGGTTTCACTAGAGGCTTCTCTCGAGAGCATAAGTATTACGGTGGGTGAACAAATTACTATTGAGCAATTGACAGAATTGAGCATAGTTATGAGAATATCTAGGTATGATCATGTATATAGGCATCAAGTCCAAGACAAGTAGAATGACTCCTGCCTGCATCTACTACTATTAAGTCCACACATCGACCGCTATCCAGCATGCATCTAGAGTATTAAGTTCAAGAGAACAGAGTAACGCTTTAAACAAGATGACATGATGTAGAGGGATAAACTCATGCATTATGATATAAACCCCATCTTGTTATCCTCGATGGCAACAATACAATATGTGCCTTGCTGCCCCAATTGTCACTGGGAAAGGACACCGCAAGATTGAACCCAAAGCTAAGCACTTCTCCCATTGCATGAAAGATCAATCTAGTAGGCCAAACCAAACTGATAATTTGAAGAGACTTGCAAAGATAACCAATCATACATAAAAGAATTCAGAGAAGATTCAAATATTGTTCATAGATAAACTTGATCATAAACCCACAATTCATCGGTCTCAACAAACACACCGCAAAAGAAGATTACATTGAATAGATCTCCACAAGAGAGGGGGAGAACTTTGTATTGAGATCCAAAAAGAGAGAAGAAGCCATCTAGCTAATAACTATGGACCCGTAGGTCTGAAGTAAACTACTCACACTTCATCGGAGAGGCTATGGTGTTGATGTATAAGCCCTCCGTGATCGATACCCCCTCCGGTGGAGCTCCGGAAAAGGCCCCAAGATGGGATCTCGTGGATACAAAAAGTTACGGCGGTGGAATTAGGGTTTTGGCTCCGTATCTGGTAGTTTGGGGGTACGTAGGTATATATAGGAGGAAGGAGTACGTCGGTGGAGCAACATGGTCCCCACGAGGGTGGAGGGCGTGCCTGGGGGGGTAGGCGCGCTCCCCTACCTCGTGCCTTCTTGGTTGATTGCTTGACGTAGGGTCCAAGTCCTCTGGATCATGTTCGTTCCAAAAATCACGTTCCCGAAGGTTTCATTCCGTTTGGACTCCGTTTGATATTCTTTTTCAGCGAAACCCTAAAATAGGCAAAAAGCAGCAATTCTGGGCTGGGCCTCCGGTTAATTGATTAGTCCCAAAAATAATATAAAAGTGTATAATAAAGCCCAATAATGTCCAAAACAGGATATAATATAGCATGGAACAATCAAAAATTATAGATACGTTGGAGATGTATCACCGGGGCCCTGTGGGTGCCCTCGGCAAGAGTCTTGCCAAGGCCTCATGGGTATCTTTGGCAGGAGCCTTGCCGGGGCCTCGTGGGCATCCTCGGCAAGGAGCCTTGCTGTTGTCTTGTTTCTTGGTTCCTCTCCAGGCCTCGCAGGCCCTTTGTCTTCACAAAGGTCTGTATGCCACCATAGAGGCACCTCCCGAGCCTTGGTTTCGATGTGGTTGATGGTGTCGGGACTCTTAGACTCAAGGGTGGTGGCCTTGTTGGTGTTGGGCAAGTCGCCCCGTCAAGGCTCTTGCCGGGGCTACGCAAGCTCCCCCAGCAAGGCTCTTGCCAGGGAAAGCCCACCTTGTCCCTCTGCTTCTCGCGCCTTCGGCTCGGCACTGCTCTGGCAGTCTTGTGTCTCTGCTTCCTCTGCTCCGCCAAGCATGGCCGCAGGCGTGTGGCTGCGACTGCTCGTGCACAAGTAAAGGGGTACAAAAAAGGACCCCTACTTTTGTACACCGACAGTCTAGTTATCGATTGCCTAGGGACAAATAACTTTCTTGTGACAAAAATCTCTCTACTAAAACCAACTTAGTTGTTTCTTTATCTAAACAGCCCCTAGTTTTTATTTATGTGCTCTTTATTATCTTGCAAACCTATCCAACAACACCTACAAAGTACTTCTAGTTTCATACTTGTTCTAGGTAAAGCGAACGTTAAGCGTGCGTAGAGTTGTATCGGCGGTCGATTGAACTGAGGGAATATTTGTTCTACCTTTAGCTCCTCGTTGGGTTGGACACTCTTACTTATCGAAAGAGGCTACAACCGATCCCCTATACTTTTGGGTTATTACTCACTGACACCGGAGGAGTACCTTGTGTGTACCAAATGTCGCAACATAACTGGGTGACTATAAAGGTGCTCTACAGGTATCTCCGAGGGTGTCTGTTGAGTTGGCATGGATCAAGACTGGGATTTGTCACTCCGTATGAAGGAGAGGTATCTTAGGGCCCACTCGGTAATACAGCACCACAATGAGCTTGCAAGCAATGTGACCAACGAGTTAGTCACAGGATCTTGTATTACGGAATGAGTAAAGAGATGATACGTCTCCAACGTATCTATAATTTTTGATTGTTCCATGCTATTATATTATATGTTTTGGATGTTAATGGGCTTTAGTTTACACTTTTATATTATTTTTGGGACTAACCTATTGACCGGAGGCCCAGCCGAAATTGCTTTTTTTGCCTATTTCAGTGTTCCGCAGAAAAGGGATATCAAACGGAATCCAAACGGAATGAAACCTTCGGGAGCGTGATTTTTGGAACAAACGTGATCCAGAGGACTTGGAGTGGACGTCAAGAAACGAACGAGGTGGCCATGAGGCAGGGGCGCGCCCTCCCCCCTCGTGGGCCCCTCGTGGCTCCACCGACCTACTTCTTCCTCCTATATATACCCTGGAAACATCCAGGAGCACCACGAAACCCTATTTCCACCGCCGCAACCTTCTGTACCCAAGAGATCCCATCTTGGGGCCTTTTTCGGAGCTCCGCCGGAGGGGGCATTGA
Organism: Triticum urartu; assembly: GCF_003073215.2. Taxonomy (NCBI): domain Eukaryota; kingdom Viridiplantae; phylum Streptophyta; class Magnoliopsida; order Poales; family Poaceae; genus Triticum; species Triticum urartu. The sequence goes on along the minus strand of NC_053023.1, from coordinate 536,164,648 downwards.
TCACGGAGGGCCTCTACATCAAATCCATGGCCCCTCCAATGATGTTTGAGTAGTTTACCTTAGACCTTCGGGTCCATAGTTAGTAGCTAGATGACTTCTTCTCTCTCTTTGGATCTCAATACAAAGTTCTCCTTGATTCTCTTGGAGATCTATTCGATGTAATCTTATTTTGCGGTGTGTTTGTTGACATCCGATGAATTGTGGGTTTATGATCAAGGTTATCTACGAACAATATTTGAATCTTCTCTGAATTCTTTTATGTATGATTGGTTTATCTTTGCAAGTCTCTTCGAATTATCAGTTTGGTTTGGCCTACTAGATTGATCTTTCTTGCAATGGGATAAGTGCTTAGCTTTGGGTTCAATCTTGTGGTGCTCGATCCCAGTGACAGAAAGGGAAACAACACGTATTGTATTGTTGCCATCGAGGATAAAAATATGGGGTTTATATCATATTGCATGAGTTTATCCCTCTACATCATGTCATCTTGCTTAAGGCGTTACTCTGTTCTTATGAACTTAATACTCTAGATGCATGCTGGATAGCGGTCGATGTGTGGAGTAATAGTAGTAGATGCAGGCAGGAGTCGGTCTACTTGTCACTGATGTGATGCCTATATACATGATCATACCTAGATATTCTCATAATTATTCATTTTTCTATCAATTGCTCGACAGTAACTTGTTCACCCACCGTATTACTTATGCTATCTTGAGAGAAGCCACTAGTGAAACCTGGATCTCCCGGACAGCGCTTTGGGCTTCGGCCCGGGCTTCTTGTGCACTTTGGAGTGCCTTAGAAAGTTCGGAATTTTGCTCTGAACTCTTGCGCTCTAAGGACTCGCATTTTCCTATGGCGTCCTGGAGCTCTTGCTGGACTTCCTCCACCCGTGATTCATGTTTAAGGCGGGAGGCTCGCTCCTCTTCCGCCTCCTTCTTGGCCTCGGCCAGCGCACTTTTGAGGGCCTCGACCTTAGACGTGTCAGCTGCAAACATAATTTTGAAACTCGTTGAGATACTACATCATAGCTGGCATCGTTTCAAGACATGCTTCAGTATTATATACCTTGTTGTTCTTCTAGCTTCCGCCTTAGCTCGGATGCTTCGGCGGCATGGGCAGCTGACACCTGCTTCGCAGCCTGCTTGTTCAAACAGATATGTGCGTTAGTCTCCTGCATGAGTTATTAGATCCTCTGTTTGTTTTTCTTTCCGAACACCGAACAGAGTCTCAGGGGATACTATCTATACACAGGCATTCTTTTTATATAGTTAAAAGATACTGTAAAGCACATACCTCAAAGCCTCTTAAAAGGCTAGTGTAGGCTTCGCTCAGTCCGCTTTTCGCGGACTGAACCTTTTCAATCATCATACCCATAAGGGTACGATGTTCTTCCCCAATGATGGCACCCTGAAGCGCTCTCATCAGAGTGTTCGGTGCCTCCGCATTGATAGAGGACGCCGGTGTTGTAGGCGCGTCCCCTTCTGGTAAAGAGGGTTGCTCCTCTATCTCCGGAACCGTGTGGGTTTCCGGAATGACATTTGGTTGGGGGCCAAACTGGACATGGCCCCCGTCTCCAGTCTCCATTGGGGTCGGTTCCCCCATGTTCTCAACAGCCGAGGTGTCACCCTTCGGCACCGTCTTGGCAGCCTCTGGTACCTCTCCCTGTTCTGGAAGGGTCCTTTGGGAGGACACCTCGGTGTTATCGGCGGCAGTGGGGGAGGAAGCTGGTGGAGGCGAATCGCTATCCATCATGTTCGGACCCAGCGAATTCCCGGAAGAGCAGGATTGCTGGGGGGGGGGGACCTTAATCGGACTGCAACATACAATTTAAATGCATTACAACTATAAGCCAGAAAAGCTGAACATATATATACCTTTGAGTACTTACGATATGGCTAGGGGCTTTGGCCTAGGGCGCCACTCGTCGGCGTCCGATTTGGACTCATCCATAAGGGACGTCCTCCCTTTCTTGGACGCCTCAACCTCTAGATCGATGGAGGCTGCCCTTTTCTTCTTCTTCCCCTTGGGTGGGGGATCGCTCTCTTCCTCCTCCTCTTCCTCTTTGTCAGGGGAGGAGAGAGTTTCGGTGTCTTCGGACACTACGTCCGAGGCGCCTTTACGGCGGAGGCCACTTTTGGCCTTCTTGCCCTTCTCCTTGGCCTTCTTTTCTGGCTCCTGGTACGGAGTCGGGACTAGCATCCTCGTCAAGAGAGGAATGGCTTCATCTTCGGGTAGCGGAGCCGGACAGTGAATCCGTTCCGCTTTTCTTTGTCCAGCCCTGCAAAAGAAAATGGAGAATTTAGTGTGCTCCTTGGGCTCGCAAAGTAATGTTATCAAATAACTTACGGGGGTCGCAACATGGGTGCTGTTGTAGCCGAGGTCTTCAGTTGTCTCCGGCCATGACTTATGGTTCTTGAAAAGCAGCTTCCATATGTCTTCGTGCTTCGTGCCGAAGAATCGCTGCAGGGTCCGGGGACCAGCCGGGTCGAACTTCCACATGGGCTCTTGACGCGCCTCACATGGGAGTATCAGGTGGAAGAGTATCACTTGAATCACGCTGGCAAGGCTGGTATTTTTATCTACCATGCTCTTGACGCCCTTCTCCAGCATCGTTACCTCGTCAGACGACGCCCAGTCTAGGCCCTTTTTGAGCCAGGATGTCAGCCGCATTGGGGTCCCAGACTTGAACTCCGTGGGAGCAGCCCATGTGGAGTCACGGGGCTCTGTGACGTAGAACCACCCCTGCTGCGTCCCTTCACGGTCTCCACAAAGGTGCCCTTGGTCCAATTAACATTGGGCAGTTTGCTCACCATAGTGCCACCGTAATCCGCGTGATGGCCGTCCACCACCTTCAGCTTCACATTGAAGACCTTGAGCCATAGGCCGAAGTGGGGGGAAACGCGAAGGAATGCCTCGTATACAACAATAAACGCCGAAATGTTGAGGAAATAATTTGGGGCTAGATCCTGGAAATCTAGCCCGTAGTAAAACATGAGGCCGCGGATGAAAGGATGAAGGGGAAACCCCAGTCCGTGGAGGAAATGAGGGATGAAAACTACCCTCTCATTAGGCTTTGGTGTGGGGATGATCTGCTTTTTGGACGGGAGCCGGTGGGCGATCTCCTTGGCCAGATACCCCTCCCCCCTGAGTTCCTTGATGTTTTTCTCCGTGAAGGAGTAAGCCATCCACTTGCCCTGCGCTCCGGATCCGGACATGGCTGCAGTACTTTCTTGGAACAGAGTGGATCGAAGCTTGAGCGCTAGAGCTTGAGGGCGGATGGACTGAGGAAGGGGAAGGCGTGGGGTAAAAAGGGAGGAATCTTATCTCCTTATAAAGGCAGTGAATATCATGTGTCCCCCGCGAGCCTTAAAGCTCGCCTATTTCCAAGGGGTCGTGCGAAACAGCACGGTAGGGTTTCCCAAACCCGTATTGATGAGAATCCCGTAATAAGGGGGCACGATCTCTACTTTGACAAGATGTGTCGTTGGTGGTTGCATCTAGAAACGCGAAACGGGAGGCCAAAAAACGGTTTGAAATAATAGAATGGCCGGACGTAATGTCTCGCAAGTGAAATCTTCAGAAGACAGAATTTATCTGTATTCTGCCCTTGTAATTCAGAGGTATGACCATTGTACAGAGCCGGATATAGTACTGATGATCAACCGCTTTGAAGTGTTCAGAGGAGGAACCTGCCTTGCAATGTCGAGTTGCTTCCTTCACAACCCCATCCTTCTTCTTCACAAAAAGAACTCCACAACCCCATGGAGAAGAACTTGGTTGGATGAGACCCATATGCTCTTGAATATCGAGTTGCTTCTTCAGCTCCTTCAACTCTTCAGGTCCAAGCTTGTAAGGACGTTTGCAAACAGGTTCCGTGCCAGGCTCAAGATCGATGACGAATTCAACTGGCCGGTGCGGAGGCATTCCTGGAAGCTCCTCTGGAAAGACGTCTTGATATTCGCAAACGACTGGAATTTGAGAGATGGCATCCAGCTCTCCCTTCTCATTGAGAGAAAACAGTAAGAACAAATACTTGGTGAGGATTACCCAATCACAAACCAAATATCCGCGGAAGAAGAACTAGAGCTACAAGAATTCCCACCTATGAAACTCCCGAACCTTTCCGGTTATGCAATCAGGTGTTGGGGATACAGGGGAAGCATAATATCTCACCCAAAGCTAGCAAATCCTACATCCAGCTGTATCCATCCTTCAACACATAACCAAGAAAACTTCGGAAATCATTTACCTCAACCTTCGAAAAGCATCCGTTATACGAGTTATGGCAATACTCCCGAACTCCCGCCCCAGTACTGGGTGGCGTCGAGGTTATCTCACCAACAACTGCATAAAAGAGATTTTCGTTGTCGGCGAAACTCAGGTATTCCAGAACTGCAATGATAAAATTGTGACGACAACACCTCGGAGCTCAACTCCCCGGGACACTGCCACAACCCCTAAATGTCAGGAGGCACCAAGAACAATGTTCTCGTCACAAAACCATCGGAACGATTCCAAGATACCCGCATGATCCTAAATTTTTTTAGTGAAATTTGAGAAGAGAAGAGTCAAAACTCTATGTCAGGATGCCTCACCAGAGCGATGAAGGGACTGAGGAGTAAAAAGAAGTCCTACTCTCCGATATCTATAATCCTGAATGACTCAAAACATTTTTCTAGACTCAACAACGCCAGCAGTTCGATCAAGCAGGGGGCTCCTAAGGTCGGGGAAGGCTCTGATTACCAACTTGTAACGCCCTCGATGCGGCTATATCTCCCATGTGTCGAAGCACGACTTAGAGGCATAACCGCATTGAAAGCAATGTCGCAAGTGAGGTAATCTTCGCAAACAACCCATGTACATACAATAAAGGGGAAAGGATACATAGTTGGCTTACACTCGCCACGTCACACAAATATCATAAATAAGTCATTACATTCATCCAAATACACTCAAGGTCCGACTACGGAACCAAAATGAAGATAAACCCCAAATGCAACATAGTCCCCGATCGCCCCAACTGGGCACCACTACTGATCATCTGGGAAAGACACGTAGTAACGACGAGAGTCTTCATCGAACTCCCACTTGAGCTCGGTCATATCATCTGGAGCGGTATCATCGGTCCCTGCATCTGGTTTTGGAAGTAATCTATGAGTCACGGGGACTCAGCAATCTCACACCCTCGCGATCAAGACTATTTAAGCTTATAAGGAAAGGTAAAGGTATGATGTGGAGCTGCAGCAAGCGACTAGCATATATGGTGGCTAACATACGCAAATGAGAGCGAGAAGAGAAGGCAAAAGCACGGTCGAACAACTATGATCAAGAAGTGATCCTAGAACAACCTACGCCAAGCATTACTCCAACACCGTGTTCACTTCCCCGGACTCCGCCGAGAAGAGACCATCACGGTTACACACGCGGTTGGTGCATTTTAATTAAGTTAATACGTTTCAGGTTATCTACAACTGGACATTAACAAATTCCCATCTGGCCATAACCACGGGCACGGCTTTCGAATGTTCAAATCCCTGCAGGGGAGTCCCAACTTAGCCCATCACAAGCTCTCACGGTCAATGAAGGATATTCCTTCTCCCAAGACAATCCGATCAGACTCGGCATCCCGGTTACAAGACATCCTCGACAATGGTAAAACAAGTCCAGCAACACTGCCCGAATGTGCCGACAAATCCCGATAGGAGCTGCACATATCTCGTTCTCAGGGCACACTCAGATGAGACATCCTATGAAGTAAAACCAACCCTCAAGTTGCCCCGAGGTGGCCCCGCAGTCTACTCGGTCGGACCAACACTCAGAGGAGCACTGGCCCAGGGGGGGTTTAAATAAAGATGACCCTTGGGCTCCGGAAACCCAAGGGGAAAAGAGGCTAGGTGGAAAATGGTAAAACCAAGGTTGGGCATTGCTGGAGGAGTTTTATTCAAGGCGAACTGTCAAGGGGTTCCCATTATAACCCAACCGTGTAAGGAACGCAAAATCCGGGAACATAACACAGATATGACGGAAACTAGGGCGGCAAGAGTGGAACAAAACACCAGGCAAAGGCCAAGCCTTCCACCCTTTACCAAGTATATAGGTGCATTAAGATAAACAAGATAATATTATGATATCCCAACAATAAACATGTTCCAACAAGGAACGATCTCCAATCTTCACCTACAACTAGGAACGCTATAAGAGGGGCTGAGCAAAGCGGTAACATAGCCAAACAACGGTTTGCTAGGACAAGGTGGGTTAGAGGTTTGACATGGCAATGTGAGAGGCATGATAAGCAAGTGGTAGGTATCGTAGCATAGGCATAGCAAAAGAGCGAGCATCTAGCAAGCAAAGATAGAAGTGATTTCGAGGGTATGGTCATCTTGCCTGCAAAGTACTCAGAGTTGCCTTGATCCTCGTAAGCGAACTCAACGGGCTCCTCGTTCACGTACTCGTCTCCCAGCTCTACCCAAACAAGAACAACAAGAAAAAAGGAGCACAATCAACCACGTGCAATGCTCAAACAACATGATGCAAACATGGTATGATATGCGAGATGCGATATGTAATGCATATGCATGATATGGAAAGGAATGATTGAACCTGGCCTCAAATTGGAAAACTAAGAGTGCCACTTGAAAGGTGAGTTGATTTCAGTCGAAATCGATATAAAGATCACCGGATTCGGATGCACGGTTTGGAAATGGCAAGCAAAACAAATATGGCAACGGTCTGCGATTAATAGCAAGTAGCCTACTAAATGCATCACGAACAACATGCTACAGCACTCCAACATGACAACAAAATACATGGCAGGGATCCACTCCTGATGCTTGACAAAAGATGAACACTTAGCTACGGCTAATTCACTCATTAACAGGTCCAAACAAGCATGGCAAAAGTGCAAAAGATAACAGGTTCCAGACTTAGTGAAATTAACAGCATGTCAGGAATTTATTACCGGGAAGCAAGGTTTAGAGCACGATAACTACATGCTACAGGAACATATCATGGCAAAGCAAGGCATGGCATGAAGCTACTCTAAGCATATAACAAAAGTACCTTAGTGACCATGAGCCAAAAGGGATTAGAAAATACAATTGCAAGCATATGAACATAGCAAAAACATAAACAGATTCAGACTTAGTGAAAAAAACTGGAGCATGGCAAAACAGATAACAAGTAGGCATGTTTACGAGCTCGATGCACTCACTACGAGGCATTGCATGACAAACTAAGCATACACCCAGCAAATAGACATGGCATAGAAGCTAGACATGGCAAGAACAACAACATAGCATGCACGGATCAACAACAACAAGCTCGGCAAAATTGCTAAACATGTTAACAATCTGCCAGGAACATTTTATAGCAAAAGTAGAGCTCGATTGACTCAAGCTAGGGTGCTCCATAATTGCAAACAAAGACACTAGAGCACAACATTATCTACAAAACATCCTTACTGACCATGCTCAAAAGAGGCATGGATCACTAGGAAAAAACATGAACATATGGCATAAAAATAATGACAGGGCAAGGACTTTGTGAAATTCTAAGTCCCTGAAATCAGCATCATTGAGTAAGCTACTTTGCTTGCTTGTGCTAGTCACCAGAAAGATCACAAAAATGCATGGCATACACCCTTGTAAAGATGGCATGGCATTCTTCAAAACACATGTAGAGCTCAGGATCATAGCATGCACACATTAATCATGGCAAAAATGACAAAAGTGCATTTGCTGAAACAGATCTACAACTATCATCACATAGCCCTATTCCAACAGCATTTCGGGCATCAAGATGAGCTCAAATGAAAATGATGCAGTGAGATTAAATGATGTACTCTTCGAGACGAACATTTTGATATGCTACACGCACGAATCAGAGCTACGGTGATGAAGTTATGGCATGATGAACAAGTGCAAAAATTATTGAGAGAGGAGAAAGTCAACCCCATATTAGGGTTTACTGCAGCGCCGATCGGATCTGGCGATGCGGCACTGTAGCGGATTGGGGTCGCCCGAGTTCGCTCGTCGTCACCGACGTTCAAAGAGGCCGGAGGAGAGGCAGGCCGGCGCGGGCAGTGGCCGGTGCTGGCGAGCGGCGTCGGGCGCGGGGTCGGCGCACGGGAGGCGGCGGTCATTGGTGCACGGGGCGGCGGGCTTCGAAGGAGGCTGCGGCGGTCGGCAATGGCGGTGGCGGTGGTAAGCGCCGGCGTCTGCGATGGCGGGCGGCGCCGGCGTCGGGGAAGGCGGCGTGGCGTGGGCGGAGGAGAGGCGATGCGGTTGTGGTGCCGATGGGCCGGGGAGGGCCGGTCGCGGGCTCCCGGGCCGGCGAAGTGGGCACGGGCGGCGGCCAATGGGAGGAGGACACGTGGCGGCGGCGGAGGTAAGTCGGACGTGTCCGTCGGCGGGACTTGTGTCCGGCGCGCGAGGAGAGGGAGAGACTAGGGTTTCGGGTGGAATGGATCCGAAATTTTCGGGGAAGGTCTAGTTTTATAGGTATAGGTGCGGTTTGCGGCCACGCGATCATGATCGAACGATCTAGATGATGGAGGAGGTTTAGGTGGGTTTTGGGCCACTTTGGAAGGGGTGTTGGGCTGCAACAAACACGAGGCCTTTTCGGTCCCTCGGTTAACCGTTGGAGTATTAAACGAAGTCCAAATGGTACGAAACTTGACAGGCGGTCTACCGGTAGTAAACCAAGGCCGCATGACAAGTCTCGGTCCAATCCGAAAACGTTTAACATCCACACACGAAAAGAGGTAGAAAGGGACACCGGAGGACATAGGAGCGCCGGAATGCAAAACGGACAACGGGGAAAATGCTCGGATGCATGAGACGAACACGTATGCAAATGCAATGCACATGATGACATGATATGAGATGCATGACAAAGACAAAAAGCACGGAGACAAAAACCCAACAACGAGGAAACATCATAACTTAGTGATGGAAACGGCAAGAGTTGGAATACAAATAAGGTAAATTACATCCGGGGTGTTACAATGCCAATGCACCCAGTGGGTGTAGTCCCCGAGACTACTATTGAATGTTTGATTCTGCAGTAGTCTTAGAACCTTTTTGTCATAATATCCTGAATTTGTACTTCATCACTCGGGAGCAAATAACTTCGATTTTGTCAACTGATATATCTTATTTACTAGCTTCAGAAATCCTATGAGCTCATATCCCAATTTGCCAAATTCGAGAGGAAGCAGATCCAGCTCAATCTTGACTTGGACTTGGCCAAGCAGAACTTGTAGAAGGCCAAGGACGAAACAGCTGGTATGGAAGGTAAAAAAACTGGCCGACTGTGAGATTGGACTGTTACCCGAGTCATCTTCCCGTTCTTCTTTCTGAACCGAGTGTTGTTTATTACTTTTTAGAGAAAATGAGGCAGGCTCTGGCATAGAAGGATCTTGATCTTGTAGTGACGCAGAAGGAAGCCCAAGAGAAAACATCACTCGCCGACAAGAAGCTGGCTTCAGTCAGGGCATTAGAGGAAGACAACGCCAAGCTGAAGACTGCTCTTGCCGAAGCTAACAAGGAAGTGACATGTCTGAAGAAGGACAACGTAGCCTTGAAAATGACAAGATTGAGGATCTCTCTCAGAAGAGAAATGAACTGGAGGCTTATCTGGGGGAACTCGCCAAGAAGTTATTCCTCATGCTTGCAGGTATTTCCTCCTGGTCGACTGGTTTCTCTTGATAGTTGTTAATTCCTCAGATGGTTCTTTGACTCATCATTTTGCTATGTTGTGCAGAGTTTTGCCAGAACTTTGAAGAAGAGACTAGACGGATCGAGACGAACTTGGATCCCATCAACTCTCCCATTCAGGATGAAGCCGCCATGAACATGCTCCGACTAGAATCTCGTCTTGCCAGCGGCGTGGATTATCTGGCTCGACTGAAGGTGGCGGTTTCCCGAGTCAACATAGCGCTTTGGCCGAAGGAGATGTTCCAAAATGACCTCAAGTCTCTAATGAGTCGACTCAATGAGATCCCCAGCCGAGTACAAGCATGGAAGAAATCTTCTGCCCGATGTGGTGCTGATGTGGCCTTTTGCCTGGTTCGTGTCCACTGCAAGGAGGCCAAGGAAGAGAAGCTGGCAGCGCTCAAGGTTGCTAACACCAAACATCGCCAGTTCCAGTCCTTCATGGAGACCTTCATTGAAGCAGCCACTGGCATCGCGGACGGAATTGACTTGGACGAGTTCGTCGAACCAGCCAGTCCTCCTCTAGAGGAGTGAACAAACTTTTAATCTTTAATTCAATTTGCCTCGGAATGCCGAGTGATTTTGTAACCGTTAAAACTCCTTCGGGCCGGATGCCCGAGCACTTTTATCTGCGGTTCTGGACCTTGCGAGATTTATCTGAACTTTGTTTTTCTTTGAATATGTTTGTCTTCACCTTTGCTTCTTTTTAATCTGAGTGAAACTTGATCCTTCAGTCGGAATTGTCACTGACTCTGTGATGCAGCTCTATCGAGTGGATCATGGACAAGGGCACTTGGTGTCGTCCATGACCTGCACTTCATCGTCCTTGTGGATCCAAATGGAGCGGACGTTATACTTGTGTCACAGCTCCATCGAGTGGGTCATGGACAAGAGCACTAGGTGTTGTGCACGACCTGCACCTCGTTGCCCTTGTGGATCGGAATGGAGCGGACGTTATACTTGTGTCGCAGCTCCGTCGAGTGGGTCATGGACAAGAGCACTAGGTGTTGTGCACGACCTGCACCTCGTCGTCCTTGTGGATCAGGATGGACCGGACGTTGTACTTGTGGCGCAGCTCCGTCGAGTGGGTCATGGACAAGAGCACTAGGTGATGTGCATGACCTGCACCTCGTCGTCCTTGCGGATCAGGATGGTTTTAAACTTAGGTGAGTGCGAGACTGCAGCTAAGCCCCCGAGTGGGAGGATTGCGCTCCACTCGGTAGGATTTTAGAAACTTAGGCGAGTTCGTGACTGCAGCTAAGCCTCCGAGTGGGAGGATTGCTCTCCACTCAGTAGGATTTTTTAAACTTAGGCGAGTATAAGACTGCAGCTAAGCCCCCGATTGAGAGGATTGCTCTCCACTCGGTAGGATTTTAGAAACTTAGGCGAGTTCGTGACTGCAGCTAAGCCTCCGAGTGGGAGGATTGCTCTCCACTCGGTAGGATTTTTAGAAACTTAGGTGAATCAGGTTCGCGGCTAAGCCACCCACTGGGGGATTTGAACACACAACTTGACAGGATAGCAATCGTTAAGGCACCACAAAAATATTGTTTTTGATAAGAAAAATGAACGATTCTTATTACAACTCGCCGACCCGAGTGCTTAAGTGTTAAAAGGGTGAAGCAGATCCGCGTTCCAAGTGTGTGGCTCGTCTTTCTTGTGTTCCACATTATAAAGATGATAAGTTGCGTTGTGGAGCACCTTGGTGATGATGAAGGGACCTTCCCAAGCAGGAGCAAGCTTGTGAGGTTGTTGCTGATCCACTCGGAGCACTAGGTATCCTTCCTGAAATGCTCGATCTCTCACGTTTCTGGCATGGAATTGACGGAGTTCTTGCTGATAAACGGTTGACTGGATCAAAGTCATCTCTCCCTCTCTTCTTCCAGGAGGTCAACAGCATCTTGCCAAGCTTGTCTGCTTCAGCTTCTGAGAAAAGTTCCACTCGGGGCGTGTTGTGAAGCAAGTCGCTTGGCAGCATGGCTTCAGCCCCATAGACCATGAAGAAGGGAGTCCGACCAGTCGACCGGTTTGGCGTTGTTCTCAATCCCCAAAGGACGGAAGGCAACTCATCTACCCAAGCGCCTGCTGCATGCTTGAGGTCATGCATCAACCAGGGTTTCCGCCCTTGGAGGATCAAACCATTTGCTCTTTCTTCCTGTCCATTCGACCGCGGATGCGCGACAGACGCGTAGTCGACCCGAGTACCCTGGGAGGCGCAGAATGCTCTGAACTCATCAGAATCAAAGTTGGAGCCATTATCTGTGATAATACTGTGAGGGACTCCATATCTGAACGTCAGCTCTCTGATGAAACTGATGGTAGTGCCTGAGTCAAGATTCTTGATAGGCTTGGCTTCGATCCGCTTAGTGAACTTGTCAACTGCTACAAGCAAATGAGTGAAACCACTTCTGCCAGTCCTCAGGGGTCCAACCATATCCAACGCCCAAACAGCGAATGGCCAGACGAGTGGAATGGTCTTCAAGGCTAAAGCGGGCTTGTGAGACATGTTGGAGTAGAACTGGCAGCCTTCACACTTGTCGACTATTTCCTTTGCCATTTCATTTGCACGTGGCTAGTAAAAACCTGCTCGGTATGCTTTGGCCACGATTGTCCGAGAGGACGCATGGTGACCACAGGTCCCCGAGTGGATATCATTGAGAATCGACCTTCCTCTGGGGTAATGCATCATTGAGAAACTCTGGTCACACTCTCTCTGTACAGTCGACCACATATCACGGTGAAGGCTTTGGATCGACAGACGATCTGACGGGCCTCATCCTCGTCCTTTGAAAGTTCTTTTCTGAGAATGTATGCAACATATGGCACCATCTAATCAAGGGTGATGACCAAAACCTCCATGATCAGGTCGACCACGGCTGGAATTTCAACCTCAGTCGAGTCGGTGGAACTTTTCGGTTGCGGGGGCTCTTCCGTGAAAGGATCCTCTTGAACTGACGGAGTATGGAGATGTTCCAAAAACACATTGCTGGGAATAGAATCGCGCTTGGAGCCTATCTTCGCCAGATCATCAGCTGCTTGATTCTTGACTCGGGGTATGTGGTGGAGCTCTAACCCCTCGAACTTCTTTTCCAACTTCCTCACTACATTACAATAGCCAGTCATAGCTGGGCTCCTGATATCCCATTCCTACATCACTTGATTGACCACCAAATTTGAGTCTCCGTAAACCATCAGGCGGCGGACGCCGAGTGAAATGGCCATACGCAACCCATACAGAAGTGTCTCATATTCAGCCTCATTGCCGGAGGAATCAAAGTGAATTTGGAGAACATAACTGAGTTTGTCGCTTCGCGGGGATACCAGAACCACCCCAGCACCAGAACCATTCAGCATCTTGGACCCATCAAAGAATATAGTCCAATGTTACGAGTGAATTTGAGTCGGCTGTTGTTGCTCACTCCACTCGGCGAGGAAATCTGCTATTGCTTGGGACTTGATTGCTTTCTTTGCCTCAAATTTGATATCTAACGGAAGGGGTTCAATCACCCACTTCGCCACTCGACCAGTTGCATCTCTGTTGTTCAGAATTTCTGATAATGGAGCATCACTGACAGCTAAAACTGAGTGATCTGAGAAGTAATGTGCAACTTTCTTTGTCATCAAATAAATTCCATAAACCAACTTCTGATAATGAGGATATCTCTGCTTGGACGGGATTAAGACTTCAGAAATATAATACACTGGGCGCTGAACTTTGAAGGCTTTGCCTTCTTCTTCCCGCTCGACCGTGAGCACCATACTGACAACTTGTCTAGTGGCTATGATATAAAGCAGTAAAGGTTCTTTGCTGATTGGAGCAGCAAGCACCGGCTGGGTGGAAAGGAGGGTTTTGAGCTCTACAAATGCTGCGTCAGCTTCAGGAGTCCACTCGAACTTGTCAGACTTCTTCATCTGTCGGTAAAGAGGGAATGCCTTTTCACTGAGACAAGAAATGAATCGGCTCAATGTGGCTAGGCAACCAGTAAGCTTCTGGACATCATGCACATGCACAGGGCGTTTCATTCGGAGAATTGCACCAACTTTTTCTGGGTTTGCATCAATCCCTTGTTCGGAAACGAGAAAACCGAGTAACTTTCCTCCTGGGACTGCGAATGTGCACTTTGATGGATTAAGCTTGATATTGTACCTTCTTAGATTGGCAAAGGTTTCAGCGAGGTCAGTCAGTAGGTCAGAACCCTTACGTGACTTGACCACTATGTCATCCATGTATGCTTCCACATTTCGACTGATTTGAGTGAGTAGGCACTTCTGATCATGCGCATGAATGTGGCACCAGCATTCTTGAGACCAAAGGGCATGGTAACATAGCAAAACCACCCGAATGGGGTGATAAAAGTTGTTTTGATTTCATCAGGACCATACAGTCGGATCTGATGGTACCTGGAATAAGCGTCCAGAAAGGACAAACGCTCGCATCCCGCAGTCGAGTCAACAATTTGATCGATGCGGGGCAGAGGGAAATGATCTTTCGGGCATGCCCGATTGATATGCTTGAAATCGATGCACATACGGAGTGAGTCGTCTTTCTTGGGGACCATGACAACATTAGCAAGCCACTCGGAGTGGTATATCTCACGGATGAACTCAGCTGCCAGAAGCCGAGCCACCTCCTCACCAATTGCCTTTCTCTTCTCCACGGCGGACCGACGGAGATGCTCTTTGACAGGTTTTGCTTTTGGGTCAACTCGCAGACGGTGCTCAGCTAGTCCCCTGGGTACACCTAGCATGTCATAAGGCTTCCATGCAAAGATGTCCTAGTTCTCACGGAGGAACTGAATGAGTGCTTCTTCCTATTTGCTGTCGAGTGTTGTTCAAATATGAGTCGGAGCAGCATTAGGATCGGTCTGGTGAACATGAACTTATTTCATTTCACCGGACGACTGAAATGAAGATTCTGAAGCGGGCTTCTTGGCACGCACCAAATCACTCGGATCTGCGTTCTTCTGGTACTCATGCATTTCCATCGCTGCCATCTGTTCATCGACAATCTTTGAGCCCTTCTAGAAACATTTCCTCTGCTCTCTGCCGATTACCAGTGATCATAATCACACCCTTTGGCCCAGGCATCTTCAGCTTGAGGTATACATAACATGGTCAAGCCATGAAGCGAGCATATGTAGGCCTGCCCAAAATAGCATGGTAAGCACTATGAAAATCCACAACTTCAAATGTCAACCTTTCCTTGCGATAGTTCTTCGAATCGCCGAAAACCACGTCAAGAGTGATCTGGCCGAGTGAATCAACTTTTTTCCTAGGAATGACACCGTGGAAGTGCATATTGCTTTCACTGAGTTTGAACATCGGGATGCCCATCTCTCGGAGAGTCTCAGCATACAGAATGTTCAAGCCACTGCCACCATCCACTAGGACGTTGGTCAATCGGGTGCCTCCGATGACCGGGTCGACCACCAATGCTTGCCACCCTGGGGTAGCAACACGTGTCGGGTGATCTGACTGGTCGAATGTAATGGGAGTCTTTGACCACTTCCAATATGTTGGCGTTGCCAGAGCAACCATGTTCACCTCTCTGTTAATGACTTTCAATCGACTTTTGCTCTCAACATCAGCGAAAATCACCAAAGTGGCATTGATGTTGGGGAAACCATCATCTTCCTCTTTGTCTTCGTCCTTATCAGGCCCTTTCTCTTTCTCCTTGGACTGGCCCTCTTGGAATTGCTGGATAAGGAGTCGACATTGTCGAGTGGTATCCTTGGGATAAATCAGGTTTCCTTCTTCATCCACTTTGGTGTGTATATGACATGACAGGTCTAACACATCATTTCCTGCTGAATCCTTCACCTTTTTGGGGACCCATGGTCATTTAGGTTTTCCCTTAAATTTTCCTTGAGTCACTGTTGTGGCTTCACCAGGAGCGGCGGGTTCGGCTTTGCGCTTTTGTTTCCGATTGGAATTACCTTCTCCGTCATCTTGGGTGACTAGTTTGCTCTTGCCACTACGGAGTCGGTCTTCTTCTTCTTCTTCACCGTTAGCGTACCGAGTGGCTATTTCCATCATTTGGGTCAGAGTCATATCTCATGTCCGACCAAATTTCAGGTTTAGCTCTCAGTACCGAACGCCCTCCTTGAAGGCGCAAACTGCTTGGTGCGGTGACACATTTTCCACTGTGTGATGCAAAGTGACCCACCTCTGGATATAATCTCTCAATGTCTCATTCGGCTTCTGAACACAATGTTGCAACTCTGTCAGTCCTGCAGGCCGCTTGCAAGTTCCTTCAAATGTTCTAACAAACACTCGGGTCGACTCTTCCCAACTGAATATGCTGCCAGGGGCCAACTGATTCAACCAAGCTCTAGCCGACCCCTCCAACATCAAAGGAAGGTGTTTCATGGCTACCTCATCATTACCGCCGCCAATCTGTACAGCCACTCGGTAGTCCTCTAGCCACGTGTCAGGTTTAGATTCACTGGTAAACGTACTTACCCTAGTCGCCAACCTGAAGTTGGGAGGGATTTTTGCGGCTCTGATGGCACTGCTGAAACACTCAGGTCCTGATACATGCACTTGACTGCTCGCTGGCCGATCTCTGTCTTGTCCTTCTCTGTGAGCTCTGTTCCGATCGACCAAACCTTGTACCAAAATTGATATTGCATCAAATCCAGGTTCTCTGGGGTCGACTGGATGTCTTCACTCATCACCATACAGACGCCTGTCATCGGGTTGCTAGGGTGCATATGATCCGCCCGTCGGAGGGGGCGTGGACACTCGACGGCGGTCCTCACGACCAAACCGATGATGATATTACTCGTGGTTCCGACCCATGTACTTCTCTTGACGGTGTCCTCGGCCCTCATGCCGCGGAGGCGATCTTGGGCTATGGGCCGACTGGACAGTGTTCGCAACCACATATCTGCTATGGATCCTGTTGCGTGACTGGGAAACTGCTGTGTTCTGCTCTCCAACCGCACGGAGCAGCGCTCGAATCTGCATCAAACCTCTTCCAGCCTCCGACTGGGACGGCTGGATCGACTCTGCTATGCGAGCTGCAGCTGTAAGATTCTGAATTGGGGTACGGTATATCTGATGCTCGGGGGGAAACAATTGCCGTTGTCATCGACTGGATTCAGGGACCAGCCGTCGAGCGCAATCGTTGAGTGAATGTTGGAGATTCTCCAATCGCGCGCGCTCAGCCAACGTGGCCAGGCGCGCACTCTCCAAGGCCCGAGCCTCGGAGGTTTCCCCCATGATTGGAGTGTGGAGTGCCTCTGTATTGCAACGATGCAACTCCTCTCGCTGCTGCGAAGTAAGAGCTTGAGGACGATATTCCTCGTGAACATGCGACTAATCACCGCCGCCATCGCCGCCGTCGCTGCGGCGTAAACCATGCGGGCTGCACGGCGTGTCGACCATCAAGACTTCTGCCGCAGGGTCGCTGCTGTCACACTCGGACAGAGTCTCAACAGATCTAGTCGACAGGTCGAACAACCCATAGAGAGATTTGTCAGGCTCGATTGCCGCAACTTGAGGGGTGGCCGACTGACGAGCCACCGCATGCTTGATCCATCGCTGAAGCCGCGATCGACCGGATCACTTGCGGCGTCGAGCAGCGAAGAGTGAACACGTTGCGGGAGCCGATCGATACTGGGTCAACGGCTGCCGCAGAGGGACGCCGCAGTGCACGCCCGAAAGTGGGTCGCTCCGTGGACGAGGAGCGCCTCGATGTCGAGGGGAGCTTCTTGAAGCCAAGTGGAGTCGTTGGCGATGAAAACAAGCGCGCCGAGACGGATCTCGCGACCCTCAGCCAAACCTCCGCCAGAAACCATGATGATGGGAATCAGAAAAATCGCAACCTCACCAAAAGTCGCTAAGACACCGGCTCCAAGGTGGGCGCCAATTGTCGTGGTTCTAAGTCTGATAGTAGATTAGGGGGTATGTAAGAGGAGGCAAGATCCTAGCTACGATGAGGTTGTGCATGCAAGATTTATGAGTTCAGGCCCTTTGCGGAGGAAGTAATAGCACTACGTCTCGGTGCCTTGAGGCGGTCGACTGGATTATGCGTGAAGTTACAAGGGGTCCAAACCCTCATACCTGAGGAGGGGGTGGCTTATATAGAGTGCGCCGGACCCCTCCAGCCCTCAGTTATACAGGGTTCAATGTACAAAAAGATGAGGCGTTACTGGTAATGCCAGCAATAAAGACATATAAATGATCATTAACACTGCGGAGTGAACGCCTGACCGCTGCCATCCTGAGTGACTTTAGGTCTTCTGTCTTCTGAGTGGTTTCTTGTATGGTCGAAAGGTGATATATTGTTCGAATGGAATTGGGTTATCCGAGTGGAGTTGTTGGTCGAGTGAATTGCACTCTGAGGAGATTCCAGTCAGTGGGAATTACAGTGCTTTGAATGTTGTTGATCTTTGAGTAGTGTCCTTGGGGAGGGTGTCTAGGTCAAGCCTATTACCCTACCCTAGGTACATGTCATCGTCAGGCCGGACAGATGGGCCGTGAAGATACAAGATAGAAGGCCTTCCCTTGTGTCCGGATGGGACTCTCCTTAGCATGGAAGGCAAGCTTAGCATGCGGATATGAATATTCCTTTCTCTATAAACTGACTCTATACAACCCTAGCCCCCTCTGGTGTCTATATAAACCAGAAGGTTTAGTCCGTAGAGACACAGTCATAATCACACAGGCTAGACAATTAGGGTTTATCCATTATGATCTCGTGGTAGATCAACTCTTGTAACCCCTATACTCATCAAAGTCAATCAAGCTGGACGTAGGGTATTACCTCCATCAAGAGGGCCCTAACCTAGGTAAACATTGTGTCCCTTGTCTCATGTTACCATCAATCCTTAGACGCACAGTTCGGGACCCCCTACCAGAGATCTGCCGGTTTTGACACCGACAAGGACCGCCGCAAACGAGATGGAGAGGGGAGGAGGAGGGGTGGATTTAAAGAAAGTGTGAAAGGGAAGCGCAGCCGACGCACGTCTGTTTTGGATGCGGGGAACCCTGGAAATGGGGGGAGGAACCCTTGCGGACCCATATATACCCGGAAAAGGCCAGGCCGAGGGGGCGGGGGGCAAGCCAGGTGGGGGCTGGGCCACATGCGGCCCATGGCCCAAGCTAGGTGAGGGAGTCCTGGATAAGGGAGTCCTCGGGCATCTAGGCTATGCAACATAGGCCAGACTAATGGGCCGCGAAGATACAAGATAGAAAACTTCCCCCGTGTCCGGATGAGACTCTCCTTTGCGTGGATGGAAAGCTTGGCGTTCGGATAAGAAGATTCCTTTCTCTGTAAACTGACTTTGTACAACCCTAGCCCCCTCCGGTGTCTATATAAACTGGAGGGTTTAGTCCATAGAGGCAATCATAATCATACAGGCTAGACATCTAGGTTTTAGTCATTACGATCTCGTGGTAGATCAACTCTTGTAACCCCTATACTCATCAAAGTCAATCAAGCAGGGCGTAGGGTATTACCTCCATCAAGAGGGCCCGAACCTAGGTAAACACCGTGTCCATGTCTCATGTTACCTCCGATCCTTAGACGCACAGTTTAGGACCCCCTACCCGAGATCTGCCGGTTTTGACACCGACATTGGTGCTTTCATTGAGAGTTCCACTGTGCCATCGTCAAAAGGCTCGATGGCTCCATCGATCATCTACAAAAATGCTGCCGTGAAGGAGATTTTTCTCCCCAGCCAGATCTTTGTATTCGGTGGCTTCGCACTACGTGCCAACTGGGTTGGCCACCTACAGCAGATCGACAGCTACGCCCCTGGTCATCGGATCGGTTTTGGAAATCTGAACTATGTCGCTGATATCCGAGGAGACTTGATCTTCCAAGGATTCACGGCCCCAACCACCGCTCCGGCCTTAGATCCAGAGTGCGTCACGAGGTCCAAAGACGGGAGTCCAGTGCCCGCCGGACCCTCTATGGCCATAGAGCTCAACCTGGGAGAACCGGAGAGAATAGTGTCACCGGCGGTCATCTCAAGGCCGGACTCTTCTCCGGACAGTGGCTCCGAACCCTCGAAGTCTGCGTCATGCAAGCTCGGCCCGGGAACTTCTGTCCCCATCCAAACCTCGCTCTTAAAAGAGGCTTTGGACTTAATGCGATCCCTCGCTATCACATAGGAACCGCTTCCGAATTATACCCAACCCGGACTAGGGGCTGAAAATAGGGAATTTTACTTCCCACCCACCACCCACTTCATAGCCACTGTCGACGATCTAACCAACATGCTCGACTACGCCTCCGAAGACATCGGTAGTATGGATGACAATGCCAGAGAGGAGCAGGTCCAAACCCCGCCGTTCACCGGACGCTGGACGGCCACTTCCTCATACGACGTGCACATGGTGGGCACACCTAAAGAAGGTGACAGCGATGATGAAAAGGATCCAGTCGAGGACGAACCTCCTGAGATACCACCAAAGCGCCGACGTCAGTGGCGCCGCTCTAAATCGCATCGCGGAAAAGACAGCAATACCGGCACCGGAGACGATGACACTCCGGAGAACGCCGAAGAACAAGAAGACCCAATCGAACCAACATCTGAATAGGATGATCGGGAGGATGGGAAAATTGACCCTGACGATCAAGCAGGGAACGAAGACTCGAAGGATAGCAATTATCTACCACTCTCTGAGGACGACATGAGCCTCGGCGACAAAGATTTCATCGTGCCAGAGGAACCCCTCGAACAAAAGCACTTTAAGCACCGACTAATAGCCACTTCAAGAAGCCTAAAGAAAAAGCAGCAGCAGCTTCAAGCTGACAAAGATCTGCTCAACGACAGATGGACTAATGTCCTGGCAGCCGAAGAATACGGCCTCGAACGCCTGATTTATACTACACAACCTTCTTCTTGTAGACGTTGTTGGGCCTCCAAGTGCAGAGGTTTGTAGGACAGTAGCAAATTTCCCTCAAGTGGATGACCTAAGGTTTATCAATCCGTAGGAGACGTAGGATGAAGATGGTCTCTCTCAAGCAACCCCGCAACCAAATAACAAAGAGTCTCTTGTGTCCCCAACACACCCAATACAATGGTAAATTGTATAGGTGCACTAGTTCGGCGAAGAGATGGTGATACAAGTGCAATATGGATAGTAGATAATAGTTTTTGTAATCAGAAAATATAAAAACAGCAAGGTAACTAATGATAAAAGTGAGAGTAAACGGTATTGCAATGTGTTGAAACAAGGCCTAGGGTTCATACTTTCACTAGTGCAAGTCCTCTCAACAATAATAACATAATTGGATCATATAACTATCCCTCAACATGCAACAAAGAGTCACTCCAAAGTCACTAATAGCGGAGAACAAACGAAGAGATTATGGTAGGGTACGAAACCACCTCAAAGTTATCCTTTCTGATCGATCTATTCAAGAGTCTGTAGTAAAATAACACGAAGCTATTCTTTCCATTCAATCTATCCTAGAGTTCGTACTAGAATAACACCTTAAGACACAAATCAACCAAAACCCTAATGTCACCTAGATACTCCAATGTCACCTCAAGTATCCGTGGGTATGATTATACAACATGCATCACACAATTTCAGATTCATCTATTCAACCAACACAAAAGTACTTCAAAGAGTGCCCCAAAGTTTCTACCGGAGAGTCAAGACGAAAACGTGTGCCAACCCCTATGCATAGGTTCATGGGCGGAATCTGCAAGTTGATCACCAAAACATACATCAAGTGGATCAATAGAATACCCCATTGTCACCACGGGTATCCCACGCAAGACATACATCAAGTGTTCTCAAATCATTAAAGACTCAATCTGATAAGATAACTTCAAAGGGAAAACTCAATCCATTACAAGAGAGTAGAGGGGGAAAAACATCATAGGATCCAAATATAATAGCAAAGCTCGCGATACATCAGGATCGTACCACCTCAAGAACACGAGAGAGAGAGAGATCAAACACATAGCTACTGGTACATACCCTCAACCCCGAGGGAGAACTACTCCCTCCTCGTCATGGAGAGCACCGGGATGATGAAGATGGCCACCGGAGAGGGACCCCCCCCCTCCGGCAGGGTGCCTGAACGGATCTAGATTGGTTTTCGGTGGCTACGGAGGCTTGTGGTGGCGGAACTCCTGATCTATTGTGCTCCCAGATGTTTTTAGGGTATATGGATATATATATAGGAGGAAGAAGTACGTCAGGGGAGCCACGAGGGGCCCACGAGGGTGGAGGGCACGCCCAGGGGGTGGGCGCGCCCCCTACCTCGTGCCTTACTCGTTGCTTCCCTTACATGCACCCCAAGTCTTCTGGATTGCTTCCGTTCCAAAAATAAGTTCCGTGAAGTTTCAGGTCAATTGGACTCCGTTTGATTTTCCTTTTATACGATACTCTAAAACAAGGAAAAAAAACAGAAACTGGCACTAGGCTCTGGGTTAATAGGTTAGTCCCAAAAATCATATAAAATAGCATATAAATGTATATAAAACATCCAAGGTTGATAATATAATAGCAAGGAACAATCAAAAATTATAGACACGTTGGAGACGTATCAGCATCCCCAAGCTTAATTCCTGCTCGTCCTCGAGTAGGTAAATGATAAAAACAGAATTTTTGATGTGCAATGCTACCTAACATATTTATTCATGTAATTCTCTTTATCGTGGCAAGAATATTCAGATCCATAAGATTCAAGACAAAAGTTTAATATTGACATAAAAACAATAATACTTCAAGCATACTAACCAAGCAATTATGTCTCTTCAAAAAAACATGGCCAAAGAAAGTTATCCCTACAAAATCATATAGTCTGGCTATGCTCCATCTTCACCACACAACGTATTCAAATCATGCACAACCCCAATGACAAGCCAAGCAATTGTTTCATACTTTTGGTGTTCTCAAACTTCTTCAATCTTCACGCAATACATGAGCATGAGCCATGGACATAGCACTATAGGTGGAATAGAATCGTGGTTGTGGAGAAGACAAAAAGGAGAAGATAGTCTCACATCAACTAGGCGTATCAACGGGCTATGGAGATTCCCATTAATAGATATCAATGTGAGTGAGTAGGGATTGCCATGCAACGGATGCACTAGAGCTATAAATGTATGAAAGCTCAACAAAAGAAACTAGTGGGTGTGCATCCAACTCTCTTGCTCACGAAGACCTAGGGCATTTTGAGGAAGCCCATCATTGGAATATACAAGCCAAGTTCTATAATGAAAGATTCCCACTAGTATATGAAAGTGACAACATAGGAGACTCTCTATCATGAAGATCATGGTGCTACTTTGAAGCACAAGTGTGGTAAAAGGATGGTAGCATTGCCCCTTCTCTCTTTTTCTCTCATTTTTTTATATTTTTATTTTTTTTATTTGGGCCTTTTCTCTTTTTTTATGGCCTCTTTTTTT
This sequence comes from Triticum urartu, assembly GCF_003073215.2. Lineage (NCBI taxonomy): Eukaryota > Viridiplantae > Streptophyta > Magnoliopsida > Poales > Poaceae > Triticum > Triticum urartu. The sequence goes on along the minus strand of NC_053023.1, from coordinate 536,141,553 downwards.
CTTTTTTTTCTTTTTCGTCCGGAGTCTCATCCCGACTTATGGGGGAATCATAGTCTCCATCATCCTTTCCTCACTGGGACAATGCTCTAATAATGATGATCATCACACTTTTATTTACTTACAACTCAAGAATTACAAGTCGATACTTAGAACAAAATATGACTCTATATAAATGCCTCCGGCGGTGTACCGGAATGTGCAATGACTCATGAGTGACATGTATGGAAGAATTATGAATGGTGGCTTTGCCACAAATACGATGTCAACTACATGATCATGCAAAGCAATATGACAATGATGAAGCGTGTCATAATAAACGGAACGGTGGAAAGTTGCATGGAAATATATCTCGGAATGGCTATGGAAATGCCATAATATGTAGGTATGGTTTTTGTTTTGAGGAAGATATATGGTGGGTTTATGGTACCGGCGAAAGTTGCGCAGTACTAGAGAGGCTAGTAATGATGGAAGGATGAGAGTGCATATAATTCATGGACTCAACATTAGTCATAAATAACTCACATACTTATTGCAAAAATCTATTAGTTATCGAAACAAAGTACTACGTGCATGCTCCTAGGGGGATAGATTGGTAGGAAAAGACCATCGCTCGTCCCCGACCGCCACTCATAAGGAAGACAATCAATAAATAAATCATGCTCCGACTTCATCACATAATGGTTCACCATACGTGCATGCTACGGGAATCACAAATTTCAACACAAGTATTTCTCAAATTCGCAACTACTCAACTAGCATGACTCTAATATCACCATCTCCATATCTCAAAACAATCATCAAGTATCAAACTTCTCTTAGTATTCAATGCACTTTATATGATAGTTTTTATTATATCCCTCTTGGATGCCCATCATATTAGGACTAGATTCATAACCAAAGCAAATTACCATGCTGTTTAGGACTCTCAAAATAATATAAGTGAAGCATTAGAGTTCATCTGTTTCTTCAAAATAAAACCACTGCCGTGCTCTAAAAGGATATAAGTGAAGCAAATGACAAACTACTCCGAAAGATATAAGTGAAGATCAATGAGTAGTCGAATAATTATGCAACTATGCGAATACTCTCTAACATTTAATAATTTCATATCTTGGTATTTTATTAAAACAGCAAGCAAAACAAAAGAAAATAAAATGACGCTCCAAGAAAAACACATATCATGTGGTGAATAAAAATATAGCTCCAAGTAAAGTTACCGAGGAACGAAGACGAAAGAGGGGATGCCTTCCGGGGCATCCCCAAGCTTAGGCTCTTGGTTGTCCTTGAATATTACCTTGGGGTGCCTTGGGCATCCCCAAGCTTAGGCTCTTGTCACTCCTTATTCCATAGTCCATCGAATCTTTACCCAAAACTTGAAAACTTCACAACACAAAACTTAACAGAAAACTCGTAAGCTCCGTTAGTATAAGAAAATAAATCATCACTTAGGTACTGTTGTGAACCCATTATAAATTCATATTGATGTAATATCTACTGTATTCCAACTTATGTATGGTTCATACCCTCCGATACTACTCATAGATTCATCAAAATAAGCAAACAACACATCGAAAACAGAATCTGTCAAAAACAGAACAGTCTGTAGTAATCTGGATCAAACATATACTTCTGGAACTCATAAAATTCTCAAATAAATTGTTGCACGTTAGTAATTTATCTATTAATCATCTGCAAAAATAATTAACTAAATAGCACTCTCCAATAAAAAAATGGCAGCAATTCTCGTGAGCGCTAAAGTTTCTGTTTTTTACAGCAAGATCAACAAGACTTTCCCCAAGTCTTTCCAACGGTTCTACTTGGCACAAACACTAATTAAAACATAAAAAATCAATAATACCAGAGGCTAGATAAATTATTTATTACTAAACAGGGGCAAAAAGCAAAGAACAAAAATAAAATTGGGTTGCCTCCCAACAAGCGCTATCGTTTAACGCCCCTAGCTAGGCATGATGATTTCAATGATGCTCACATAAAAGATAAGAATTGAAATATAAAGAGAGCATAAAGAAGAATATGACTAGCACATTTAAGTCTAACCCACTTCCTATGCATAGGGATTTTGTGAGCAAACAACTTATGGGAACAAGAAACAACTTGCATAGGAAGGCAAGACAAGCATAACTTCCGGATTTTAAGCACATAGAGAGGAAACTTGATATTATTGCAATTCCTATAAGCATATATTCCTCCATCATAATAAATTTCAGTAGCATCATGAATGAATTCAACAATATAACCATCACATAAAGCATTCTTTTCATGATCTACAAGCATAGAATTTTTATTACTCTCCACATAAGCAAATTTCTTCTCATGAATAATAGTGGGAGCAAACTCAACAAAATAATTACCCTATGAGGCATAATCCAATTGAAAAATAAAATTATGATGACAAGTTTCATGGATATAATTATTCTTTATAGCATACAAGTCATCACAGTAATCATCATAGATAGCAACTTTGTTCTCATAATCAATTGGAACCTCTTCCAAAATAGTGGATTCATCACTAAATAAAGTCATGACCTCTCCAAATCTACTTTCATCAATATAATCATCATAAATAGGGGGCATGCTATCATCATAATAAATTTGCTCATCCAAACTTGGGGGAAAATATCATCTTCATCAAACATAGCTTCCCCAAGCTTGTGGCTTTGCATATCATTAGCATCATGGATATTCAAAGAATTCATACTAACAACATTGCAATCATGCTCATCATTCAAAGATTTAGTGCCAAACATTTTAATGCATTCTTCTTCTAACACTTTGGAACAATTTTCCTTTCCATCATACTCACAAAAGATATTAAAAATATGAAGCGTATGAGGCAAACTCAATTCCATATTTTTTTGTAGTTTTCTTTTATAAACTAAACTAGTGCTAAAACAAGAAACAAAAAGATTTGATTGCAAGATCTAAAGATATACCTTCAAGCGCTAACCTCCCCGGCAACGGCGCCAGAAAAGAGCTTGATGTCTACTACACAACCTTCTTCTTGTAGACGTTGTTGGGCCTCCAAGTGTAGAGGTTTGTAGGACAGTAGCAAATTTCCCTCAAGTGGATGACCTAAGGTTTATCAATCCGTAGGAGGCGTAGGATGAAGATGGTCTCTTTGAAGCAACCTTGCAACCAAATAACAAAGAGTCTCTTGTGTCCCCAACACACCCAATACAATGGTAAATTGTATAGGTGCATTATTTCGGCGAAGAGATGGTGATACAAGTGTAATATGGATAGTAGATAATAGTTTTGTAATCTGAAAATATAAAAACAGCAAGGTAACTAATGATAAAAGTGAGAGTAAACGGTATTGCAATGCGTTGAAACAAGGCCTAGGGTTCATACTTTCACTAGTGCAAGTCCTCTCAACAATAATAACATAATTGGATCATATAACTATCCCTCAACATGCAACAAAGAGTCACTCCAAAGTCACTAATAGTGGAGAACAAACGAAGATATTATGGTAGGGTACGAAACCACCTCAAAGTTATCCTTTTTGATCGATCTATTCAAGAGTCCGTAGTAAAATAACATGAAGCTATTCTTTCCGTTCAATCTATCCTAGAGTTCGTACTAGAATAACACGTTAAGACACAAATCAACCAAAACCCTAATGTCACCTAGATACTCCAATGTCACCTCAAGTATCCGTGAGTATGATTATACGATATGCATCACCCCATCTCAGATTCATCTATTCAACCAATACAAAAGTACTTCAAAGAGTGCCCCAAAGTTTGTACCGGAGAGTCAAGACGAAAACGTGTGCCAACCCCTATGCATAGGTTCATGGGCAGAACCCGCAATTTGATCACCAAAACATACATCAAGCGGATCAATAGAATACCCCATTGTCACCATGGGTATCCCACGCAAGACATACACCAAGTGTTCTAAAATCCTTAAAGACTCAATCTGATAAGATAACTTCAAAGGGAAAACTCAATCCATTACAAGAGAGTAGAGGGGGAGAAACATCATAGGATCCAAATATAATAGCAAAGCTCGCGATACATCAAGATCGTACCACCTCAAGAACACGAGAGAGAGAGAGAGAGATCAAACACATAGCTACTGGTACATACCCTCAGCCCCGAGGGAGAACTACTCCCTCCTCGTCATGGAGAGCACCGGGATGATGAAGATGGCCACCGGAGAGGGATTCCTCCCCCCCTCCGGCAGGGTGCCGGAACGGGTCTAGATTGGTTTTCGGTGGCTACGGAGGCTTGTGGCGGCGGAACTCCCGATCTATTGTGCTCCCAAATGTTTTTAGGGTATATGGATATATATAGGAGGAAGAAGTACGTCAGGGGAGCCACGAGGGGCCCACGAGGGTGGAGGGCGTGCCCAGGGGGGTGGGCGCGCCCCCTACCTCGTGCCTTCCTTGTTGCTTCCCTTACGTGCACCCCAAGTCTTCTGGATTGCTTCCGTTCCAAAAATAAGCTCCGTGAAGTTTCAGGTCAATTGGACTCCGTTTGATTTTCCTTTTCTGCGATACTCTAAAACAAGGGGAAAACAGAAACTGGCACTGGGCTCTGGGTTAATAGGTTAGTCCCAAAAATCATATAAAATAGCATATAAATGCAAATAAAACATCCAAGGTTGATAATATAATAGCATGGAACAATAAAAAATTATAGATATGTTGCAGACATATCAACGCCCAACAAAGAGTTACCCGAAGCGTAAATTGTTACCCCAATTCGACGATGAGGCGCTGGAGCACATACCACCCGCGTGTAACGCGGCTGGCGGACCTGACCGACCACCACATGGCCGGGACAGAACGGCAACTCAAGCCGTACACCGGCCCGTGCCACCTTGCCATAAAAGCAGAGAAACAACAGCTCGAGGATACACTTATAACCTACGTCAAGGCCTGGACAATAGAGCCAGCCAGACCAGGTCAATCTATGGATCAAGGGGGCGTGCCCAAGCGCGAGAAGACGGCCATCAGGCCTAGCGCGACAAACACAACCCCACCAGGCCGAAAATCGCATACAGACTTCATCTGAACTGCGCCGTGACGTTGCCCAATACAGAGGCGCCACACACCCCCTATGCTTCACCGATGAGGTAATGGAGCACCAGTTCCCAGAAGGGTTTAAACCCGTCAACATCAAATCATACGATTGCACAACAGATCCTGTAGTATGGATTGAAGATTTTCTTCTCCACATTCACATGGCACGCGGTGATGATCTACGTGCCATCAAGTACCTCCCCCTAAAACTCAAGGGGCCAGAACAGCACTGGCTGAACAACCTACCAGAAAACTCTATTGGTAGTTGGGAAGACTTGGAGGACGCATTCAGAGACAACTTCCAAGGTACCTATGTTCGGCCCCCAAACGCCGATGATCTTAGCCACATAATCCAGCAACCCGGAGAATTAACCCGGCAGCTCTGGACCAGGTTCTTAATAAAAAAGAACCAGATTGTGGATTTTCCGGACGCCGAAGCCCTCGCGGCCTTCAAACACAGCGTCTGAGATAAGTGGCTCGCCCGACACCTCGGCCAAGAAAAGCTGAAGTCCATGGCAGCCCTTACCGCACTTATGACCCGCTTTTGCGTGGGAGGGGATAGCTGGCTTGCTCATAGAAGCAATAGCACTAGCAACCCTGGCACCTCCGAACCTAGGGACGGCAACGGCAAGCCACGACGCAACAAGCACAAGCGTCGAAACAATAACAAAGGGACCCAAGACATGGCGGTCAACGCCAGATTCAGTGGCTCCAAACCCGGTCAATGGAAGAATCCATTCAAGGAAAACAGAGATGGCCCATCCAGTTTAGACCGAATACTTGATCGGCCTTGCCAGATTCATGGCACCCCCGATAAACCCGCAAATCACACCAATAGAAATTGTTGGGTCTATAAATAGGCCGGCAAAATCAACGCTGAACACAAGGGGAAAGGGTCGCCCAGCGACGACGATGACCAAGAGCCTCGTCAACCGAACACGGGGGGACAGAAGCAATTTCCTCTCGAGGTAAAAATAGTGAATATGATATATGTCACACATATCCCTAAGAGGGAGCGCAAGGCGCATTACGGGACGTCTACGCCATAGAGCCGGTCGCCCCAAAATTCAACCCATGGTTGACTTGCCCGATCACCTTCGATCGAAAGGACCACCCAACCAGTATCCGTCATGGGGGTTCGGCAGCTCTGGTCCTCGATCCAATCATCGACGGATTCCATCTCACGCGAGTCCTCATGGACGGCGGCAACAGTCTCAATCTACTTTATCAAGACATTGTCCGCAAAATGGGCATCGATCCGTCAAGAATCAAGCCCACTAAAACTACCTTTAAAGGAGTAATACCTGGTGTAGAGGCCCGCTGCACGGGCTCAATCATGCTGGAAGTCATCTCCGGTTCACCGGACAACTTCCGAAGCGAAGACTTGACCTTTGATATCGTCCCGTTCCGCAGTCGCTATCACGCACTGCTCGGATGAACCGCTTTCGCCCGATTTAACGCGGTCCCACGCTACGCCTGTCTAAAGCTTAAGATGCCCGGTCCATGTGGCGTCATTACAATCAACGGAAACACCGAACACTCCCTCTGTACTAAGGAGCATACTGCAGCCGAAGTACAAAGCGGCCCTGTCAAGCCGCACACCTCTTCGGCTATTAAGCCACCAGACTCTATTACACAAGACCGGCCAATTCCGCATGCTAACAGCTCGGCAATTCCAGAGCTGGATTAGCAGCTTTGCCTCCGTCGATCACCATGTATATCCGTGAAAGCCATACCGCGTGTGCATAATTACGCACTCAAAGTACCTTGGGCATCAGCGGAGGCACAATACGGACATGCCTATAGTACGGCTTGACCCTATACGGCCTTCCCCTTTTCTTTAATTATTTTTTATCTTTTACCACAGGTGCATCAAAACCTACTCATCCTACGGACTCATAAGGACTCTCTCCGAGCCTGGTTCCGTACAAATAGTTGAAAACCATTCCTCTCAAGGAATCTTTTCTTACTCAGGCGAAAGCGGCACAGACATGTGGCAGGAAGGTGCAAAGGACTTCGTAGACCACAACTTCACTCAAGAACCTGTATAAAGCTTTTTCCCTTAGCCTTAGACCCCCGGCATGTAAAATGACCTTGGTCATTATGGTACCCTCTATAATATTATGTTTTAACGTATCAACCAGATTCCAGTAAACCAAATTCTTCTTCGGAATAGTCTTTACTTATAGACTTTATTCTGTCTCTTTAGTTGTCTCACGCACACACCTCGACACAAATTTCCAGGGGCTCTATATGGCAACACATGTGTTGCCAAACAAAAAGTCTGAACAACTTTATAGCACAATTCAGTGTCCCAAGCTCGGCACTATATGCATCGGCTCTGAATCATGTCTTTGGTCAATAGTTTGGTTGCCCGGCTCCTGTGTTTGCTACCTTACGTTCCGTCTGATCGGCTAAGGTAGTAAAGGGAGTACTACTACGATTGTGTTTCCGGTTCATCCGGCTAAGAACCTCAGTAGAGAAAGCCGAAAACTGACTGTCATGATGCGGCGAGAGCTGGTCAGCCACTTGGCGACCTACTAAAATCTTTAGCGATTTTTTCCGTATTACACGAAGGACTGTTTTCCGGTTACATATGCAACACATCCGCATTGGGATAGCCGCATACACACCAGGGGCTACTTTGTAGACCCATCGTCAAACTCCTATGGCTAAGTGAGAGCAATAAAACTGCATAGTCTGATTGCCTGGTTCACCACGCTAACACCTCCATGGACCAAGACGTTGGGATAAGTGTAGTCATGCGCAATTCTGAACAACCCAGTAGTATCTACATGGGGGTTGAAGCCGACGACTGGGAACTCTCAGATATAAAAACGGCCGCACGGGAGGATAAAACCCTTCATAAAGGCATGAATATATTACAAAAGCCTTAGTTCATAATACAAACTCCCAAATAGTTCGGACTTGTTCACTCGAACACTAAATCCTTCGAGCATTGGCCTTCTACAAGGCGGGCACCTTTTAGTCCGTCCTTAAAATAGCGCTCCGGTGTGCGATGGTCCATGCTTTCGGGCGGGCCCTCAACTGCCACCTTTTCGGCCTTCATCTTCGCCCAGTGCATCTTCACAAGCGCGAAGACCATTCGCGCTCCTTCTATGCAAGACCACCTCTTGATGGTGTCGATTCTGGGCAGCGCGTCGATGATACGCTGCACAAGGCCGAAGTAGCTGTCCGGAATGGCTTCGGTCGGCCACAACCGGACTATGACGTCCTTCAAGGCCACCCTGGACATCTTATGCAGCCACACCCATTGTGCCATCCAGTCATTTAGCAGTGCGGGACACTCCTGCCCCTCAAACTACAACCAGAAAAGCTTCTCCATTGCGTACCCCTCCTGGGCCCGGAAGAATTGGGCGGCGTCCGCAGCACTCTTCGGCAGATCCGCATATGCGCCTAGAGAACTCCATAGTCGATTAATCAAGGCATACCCCCGATCCCCAAACTTAGCTTGTAATGGAAAGGGCCTACCAGCCGCTATCTGTCCGGCTTGACGGATTTCCTCGCGCACCGCACGGGATTCGGACCGCACCTCCTTGGCGTCTTGAAGGGCCTTGGCGAGTTCGGTCCCCTTTGACTTATTTTCCTCTTCTAAGGACTCGCACTTACAGGCGGTGTCCTTGAGCTTCTGCTCCACCTTGGTCATCCGTTCCTCAAAACGGCGTCGAGCGGCTTATTCGACCGTTAAGTCCGCAACCGCTTTATCAGTGGCCACCTTGCTTACCCTAGCGTGCTCCTTGGCTTGGGTAAGCTCACCCCTGAGGGTTTCAACTGCAGCAGCACCATCTGCACAAACACACACATTGGAGATCTGGAAATCCCACAGAATACGGACATAAACAGGCATAACACAAGAGTATCTCATACCTTGCGCCTGGTCGAGCCGCTTGTTAACAAGGACTGGGTTCTCATTAGCTTGCTCTAGTTTCCGTTTGAGTTCGGAAATTTCCGCTGATTGGGCAGTCACCGCTAAAAGGGAGGCATGTTTTAATCCAAATAAAATAGCATGGTACCACCTGACAACTGACTATTGATCCTCTGCTTGCTTTTCTTTCAAAGAACCGAACAGAGTCTTAGGGGCTACTGTCTATATACAGGCATATTTCTCATAAAATGATCAAAAATATTACATTGCGTACCTCGAAGCCTGCTAGCAGGCTGGAGAAGGCTTCGTTCAGCCCGCTCTTGGCGGACTGAATCTTCTCAGCCACTATACCCATCAGGATGCGGTGCTCATCCAAGACGGATGCACTTTGTAGTGTGTCCGCCGTGGTATTCGGTGCCTCGGATTAACAAAGGACGTCACTCCCCCTTCCCCTGCAGGGGTCGCTCACTAGACTCCGGAGCCATATGGGTCTCCAGAGTAGTATCCGGTTGTGGGACGGATTGACCGGGGCCCCCTTCGCCTGTCTCTGTAGGGGTCATACCCCCCATTCCTTCAACAGCCGAGGTGTTGCCCTCCGGCGTCGTTAAGTCTCCCCCTGCCCCCACGTCTGTTCGAGGCCTGGGGAGGGCCTATGTGATGACACCTCGGTGTCATCCGCCCTAGGCGGCGGGGAAGCTAGTGGAGGCGATTCGCTCTCCATCATCTTCGGCGGCAGATCCCCCGAGGATGAGGATTGCTGGGGGAGACTGCGGGCCGGACTAAATAGAACTTAGAGTTATCATCACAGTCCATAGAGATCGGATGTATGTGAAAAAATCCTGGACTACTTACGAGTTGGCTTCGGGCTTGGTCCGGCGACGGTGCTTCGAGATGGCCCCGGCATCTGATTCCGAGTCATCAGAGGGGTAATCTTGTCCCTCTTGGATGCTTCGGCCTCCAGGTCTTCGGTGGCCGCCATCTTCATGCCCTTGCTGGGAGGATCTTCTTCCTCCTCCTCCTCCTCCTCCTCCTCATCGTCGTCGCCCTCATGAGAGGACTGGGCATCAGCTTCTCCGCACACTGCGTCCGAAGCGCCCTCCTCTTTCTTCTTCTTCTTCTTGTCCTTCTTTGCCGGTGCTTGGTATGGCTCCAGGACCAGTATCCTCATTAGTAGTGGATCGACTGGGTTTTCGGGGAGCGGAGCCGGACACCGAATCTGCTCCACCTTCTTGGTCTAGACCTGTTTGGAGCTGGACTACTCAATACTTCTCCTTCAGATGGACGCACCAATTGGTGTTAGGAGGTTTTAGAATTTACCTCGGAGGCTGGATGATTGCAGTCGAGGCCGGTGTCGTCCGATGACTTTGGCCACGACTTCTGCTTCTTAAAAAGCAGCTTCCAAATCCCCTTATGCGTTGTGCCGTAGAACCGTTGTAGGGTCCGCAGCCCTTCCGGATTGAACTCCCACATTTTGAGGGGCCGCCGCTGGCAGGGAAGTGCTCGGTGGATCAACATCACTTGGATCACAACAGCGAGGGTAATGTCCTTCGCTATCATGCCTTGGACGCATTTCTGCAGCAGCAACACCTCATTGACTGACCCCCAGTCTGGACCCTTGTCGGTCCAGGATGTGAGCCTTAGCGGGGGTCCGGATCTGAAGGCTAGAACGGCTGCCCACTTAGGGCCGCGAGGTTCTGTGATATAGAACCATTCCTGTTGCCATATCCTGACGGTGTCCACAAAGACTCCCTTTGGCCAGTTGACTTTGGGGAGCTTGCTCACCATGGCGCCACCGCAGTCCGCCTGTTGCCCATCGACCACCTTCGGCTTCATCTTGAAAATCTTGAGCCATAAGCCGAAGTGTGGAGGGACGCGGAGGAAGGCCTCACACACGACGATGAGCACCGAAATGTGGAGGAACAAATTTGGGGCCAGATCATGAAAATCTAGCCCGTAGTAGAACATGAGACCCCTCACAAAGGGGTGGAGGGCGAATCCGAGTCCGCGAAGGAAGTGGGGGGTGAACACCACCCTCTCACCGGGCTCCGGAGTGGGGATGACCTGCACCGGATCGGGAAGCCTATGCTTGATTTCCATGGTTAGATACCGCGCCTCCCGCAGCTCCATGATGTTCTCCTCCGTGACGGAGGAGGCCATCCACTTTCCCTGAGAGCCGGCCATGGTCGGAGGAGTTGCGGAGGGGAGAAAATCTTGGAACTTGGGCGCTGGAGCTCGAGGATGGGGAGGCAAAGAGAGAGAATGAGGCGTGGGACGAAAGAGTTGGACTCTATCCACTTATATATGGACTGCGAATATCAATCGTCCCCCCTCCCTTGAGCCTTAAAACTCGCCTGTTCCCAAGGGATCATGCGAACAACACGGTTAGATTACCAAAACTCGTATTGATGAGAATCCTGCAATAAAGGGACACGATCTCTGCGTTGACAATACGTGTCGATAGGAGTTGCGTGTTAAAACGCGAGGCGGGAGGCCCCAGAACGGTTCGACATGATAGCAGAGCTAAGCGTGACGTTTCGCTGGAAAAAGTTGTCGATGGATATATCTTATTTTAAGTATTATGCTTTTATGGTTGGAGGGTTAACCTATTAAACAGATCCGGACATAGTTCTTGTTGATCAACTATTTTAAAGTATTCGGAGGAGGAACCCGCCTTGCAATGCCGAAGACAATCTGCGCGCCGGACACATCGTCATTGAAGCCTGGTTCAGGGGCTACTGAGGGAGTCCTGGATAAGGGGGTCCTCGGGCGTCCAGGCTATGCAACATAGGCCGGACTAATGTGCCGCGAAGATACAAGATAGAAGACTTTCCCCTGTGTCCGGATGGGACTCTCCTTTGTGTCGATGGCAAGCTTGGAGTTCGGATATGAAGCTTCCTTTCTCTGTAAACCGACTTTGTACAACCCTAGCCCCCTCCAGTGTCTATATAAACCGGATGGTTTAGTCCATAGAGGCAATCATAATCATACAGGCTAGACATCTAGGGTTTAGCCATTACGATCTCGTGGTAGATCAACTCTTGTAACCCCTATACTCATCAAAGTCAATCAAGCAAGATGTAGGGTATTACCTCCATCAAAAGGGCCCGAACCTGGGTAAACATTGTGTCCTTGTCTCCTATTATCTTCGATCCTTAGACGCACAGTTCAGGACCCCCTACCCGAGATCTGCCGGTTTTGACACCGACACCAGGCAGAGGAGGAAAAACATCGAGGGAGGAGAGAAGTGGAGGCCCAGAAGGCCCAGCAGACACAAGCCCATCCCGCCCCAGGGGCCCGCTAGCCTCCGGACCAACGGGCAGCTCTAGGGTTTGCAACAGCCCCAAGGACGTCGAGCCCAGCGTGCCTGACCCCGCCGGATACCCCGTCGCCGACCACTGGGATGGGGAGGCGGGGGGCTCCGCCACCACCAGAGACGAACAGCGCCCTGGCACCGGCCCCAGGACACCACGCGCCGGCGAGGGGAAGGGGAACATACCAGCTTTCCAATGCCAACGAGACACGCGAGACCACCCTGTATCCACCTATGAAGGAGAGTACGCAGGCCGACCCTGGCCCCTTAGGGCGAACTTCCGCACACGCGTAGACACTGCTCCGACGACCACCGGAGCCGCCGCCCGGAGGGAGGCGGCGAAAGGGGGCTCCGCATCGGAGGCAGATTCCCCCTCGTCCCCGTCGAGAGCCCAGGACCTATTTCCCACCCGAGGGGGCGGGGAGGAGGCGGGGAAGGAGGGGAAGAAGGGGCCGCCGGAGATCCAGGGGAGGAGAGGACCGGCAGCAGGGCACTAGCCGGAGAAGGGGCCACCGGCGATAGGAGGACTGAGGAGGGGAGTGGCAACGGGGACGGAGGAGGAGGGGGAGGGGAAAGGGAGAGGAAAGCCATCTTGCCCATCTTCCAATCAACTACTGTATCATTTGAACGGAAGCTCGCATCTACTGTATTTTAAAAAAAGAACCTTGCCCGACAGCCGAAGTAAGGTTACTTTTTGCGGAATAGCACCCAGTAACAAAGGGATCGAGCATGATTTTAACTGTAATAGCTTCAGGTACAACAGCTAGTCAATACAGACTCTATCTTAGCTGCGTAAGTTGTGAGTACCTGTGTGTCGGCTAGCAGATGTAGAATATAGTAGGTTTACCGCTCAGAAATCCGTTGGTGCTCCCGGGAGCACGCTCTCCTACACGCGAAAAAACATTTTTAAAGTGTGAAAAAATTTCAAACAAATTTTTCACCCATACTTTTCAATATTATATGTGTGCACGTCAAGTTTTGGAGAAAACCGATATTTTTTATGCCTTGTGTAAAAGGACAAAAGGATGTATTGTGAAAATCATTTTTTAACACCGGATTTTGTCTTTTTCACACATGATATGAAACGACTTTATGAGCATGTACAATATCGAGATGTACGCATCAAATTTTTGTTTGATTTTTTTTACATTTCAAAATATGTTTAAAACACATTCTAAAAACGAGGAGTGCGCGCTCCTATGTGTCAAAACGCGCTCTCTTGTACCGCTCTACAAGAATGGTAAGGGCTTGCTTCAAACAGGCTTTGTCTCGATTTTTTTTCCTGGTGGATATACACTTGAGTGCAAAAAGGGCTAACTATGTCTAGTAGGAAAACATGTATAGTTTCTCAAGAGTATAAAAAATTGATCACGAACCTCCATTATGGACACCTTAGCACAATTATACTAGAATCATTGTGAGATTCCATCATTTTAGTAATATTAGTAGAATGCCCGTGCGTTGCCACGGGCATTTGAAATATTTTATTGAAGTTATATATAAGCATAATGCATGTTAAATTTCACATGTATAGAAAAAACATCCATTAGTAATTGTAATCTATTTCACTTGCAATGTAGGTCGATACAAAAAGTAATTTGACGATGTATACACAGAGAGTAGTGATCCAACTAATAATCTGTTAGGAACTAAGATCTACTTGACGTGTTTAAGATATTCTTGCGCAATATAAAGTAATGTTGTCTGTTGTCTTTAGCTTCATTCCCCTAATATTTGAGCAACTATAATAAAAACTTACTCCCTCCGTCACATAATGTAAGACGTTTTCACTAGTGTTAAAAAATGTCTTACATTATGGAACGGAGGGAGTATTTCTCAACTCATAACCATCACTCACCGGCAATATATGTAGTTAACATGATTATTTCACATGGAATGTCTAAAAATGTGCAATGGAGATTACTCACTGTGCAAACTGGACAAGCTAGTTCTTTACCCTTCCATGAGAGTATAAAATACAAAATGAAATAGTCAGGCACATCCTGACAATTGAATAAATTAATATTATCTTGAATAGAGTAATATAAAAATAAATGCTTCTATCTTGAGTAAATTAATATTACTCACATGTGAAGTACTCCCTCAATTCCTAAATATATGTATTTTTAGATAATCCAATACGGGTTACATGCGTAGCAAAATAAGCTAATGCACACTTTAAAATATATCTATATACATCCGTATATATGTTCTTCTTAAAATCTCTAAAAAGACTTATATATAGGTATGGAGGAAAAATTAGGTACTTTGATGTGAACGCTACTTAGCCGGACTACTTCAACTAGAAGAACACCCGTGCGTTGCAAAGGGCCATATTAACTTTAAAAGTTCAATATTAATATTCTCATATATATCAAGTGACATTGGCGACCTTTTTTACCATCAATTCCTCACACACACTCTCTGCCTCCCTCTTCCTCACTCTCTCCCCCTCTCTCCCTCTCCCTCTCTCTCTCTCTAACACACACACATATCCATCTTATTGGGTACAGGACCATAATCCATTTATTTCACACACACACGCTAGTACATAACAATATGGATTATGTGTATTATATTTGCCACCACAACTGAGAGAATTAATTTCATGTAAATCGGCCAGCCACAGCTCCAAGAATACGCGGAGGAGGTGGCCCGGGTCGGCGTCGGTGCCGTCCGGCACGGGCCACGGGCCCGCTTCCAAGCGCGTCTGCGCGTCGGCCACCCACGCCGTGTCCTTCAAGTGCCACTTTCACCGCACCAATTCCCAGGGTCACGGCCATGGCCAGGGCCAGGGAAGCCGCCCTTCTTTGCCCCCTTCACCGGCCGCGGCCAACGCGGTGCCGCGGCACCCGGCCTCGCCGTCCTCGTCCTCCAGCACCGTCGCGACCCAGTGACGCAACCCAAGCATTGGCCTCGAGAATCAAGAACGCTCGACAACGTAGAGGGAAGGAAAGGTCATATACATGTCATAAGAAAGGGAGTTTATTTACTGCTCTCTCGATGTATTGTTTCCTTTGTTTGGAGATTGATTACCATCCGTGAGTTAAGGTAAGGTTTACGTGATTGAGCAATTTTTTGAAAATCAATTATTTGTTTTCTAATTAATGTAATTGAGTGATTTAAGGTAAGGTTAATTAATTTAGATTTGATCTTTAGA
The DNA here is from genome assembly GCF_003073215.2 of Triticum urartu. Taxonomy (NCBI): domain Eukaryota; kingdom Viridiplantae; phylum Streptophyta; class Magnoliopsida; order Poales; family Poaceae; genus Triticum; species Triticum urartu. The sequence goes on along the minus strand of NC_053023.1, from coordinate 536,126,144 downwards.
GATTGTTCGTGATTGATTCTACATTACTAAATAACTTGCGCCAGTATGGAAAGTTCTGATCTGTTTAGATTTCTTTCGTTGTGACGCGAAAATAAACCGATGAAGTGAGGGGAGGGGACGAAAAAAATCTACGAAAAAAACCAGCGAAGGTGGGAGGAGGTACCAAAAAAACCATGGAAGGTGGGAGGAGACTACCAACTGTTTCATTAGGAGTAGAAATTATTAGAGATTAGAGATTATTTGTTTCCTGAAAATCTATTATTTGTTTGCTAAAGCAAATTGCATTAATGAGAGAGATTTCATAGATTTGGCTAAGGTAGGAAAGAATCTATTATTTGTTTGCTAAAGAAAATTTAATTAATGGGAGAGATCCGTTGATTTGGCTAAGGTAGGAAAGAATCTATTATTTGTTTGCTAAAGCAAATTGCATTAATAGAAGAGATCCGTTGATTTGGCTAAGGTAGGAAAGAATCTATTATTTGTTTCCTAAAGAAAATTGCATTAATGAGAGAGATTTGTTGATTTGGCTAAGGTAGGCGGGTTTTGCGGTTCGTGGCGGCTTAGTGTGAGGTGGGACGAGGTACCAAAAAAACCATGGGAGGTGGGACGAAAAAAAACCTGGGAGGTGGGAGTTGTCTCTGGTTAACCTACGAAATTTCGTAGATTTTTTTAGAACGAAAAAAACCGTGAAAGGTGGGACTAAAAAAAACCCTGAAAGCGAGACTACCAACTACTTTCTTTGGAGTAGAGATAAGTATAGACCAAAACAACCAAGTTGAAAAAATGTTGAAACTAACAATACCACACCGCCTACAAGTAGTCATGCCAATTGAACAAAGAACATCCTGAGTCAAAACTTTCTACCGTCCAATACAAGCCCGGCCGAAGAACTTACTGGGTGTTCTCTGGCTTAGGATTATGAAGTGGTGTGCTTTTTCCACTCAGTCAGTAATTTTTACATGGAAAATCTGTTTAGGATCAGCCGTTTCTAAATGTAAGACCTTTTAAAAATTCCATTAAGGACTACATATAAAATAAAATGAGTGAATCTACAATCTCTATATGCATCCGTATATTGTTCATAGTGGAATCTCTTTAGACCTCGTTTGGTAAGACAGGTTTGGGAAGGTTTTCACGGGATTATCCTCGTGAGGCTCAGAAACCTCACGAATTCCCGAGTAATTGTTTGGTAGCCGGGGTTTGGAGGAAGGGAACCCCCTGCAATCCCCGGAATTCCCCCCGATCTAGGTGGTTTCGAAGCCCCGAGGGGGGCCTCGAGGAATGAAGGGGGAAAAGAGGAGACGAACTGAAAAAGAGTGGGAGGAGGCCGCACGCCGCCGCCGCCAGAGGTACGTCTCCACCGCCCCTTTCCCTCCATTCTCCTCGCCTAGGGTTTCTCACCTTCACCCACCATGGCTGCCGCCTGCTGCGAGGTCCAGACCTCCGTTCTCCTCGTCCTCCCCGGCGAGCTTGCCCAACACGCCATCTCCTACCCATGGCTCCACATGGTCCGTGTTCTCCAACCTTGCTTGACTCGCTGCCCTCCTGGACGCCCCATCTCGAATCTGAGTATTTTGTTAATTTGTATCTTTCATTAGTCTGCATATAGCTTCTTAAAAATGTTAGAATGACATATATGGTTATGCCCTTGAATTGTTATCTCAACAGTATGATTATTTTCTAAATGAGAATCTATCATGTTCTCCCAGATGTGCTAGTTTAGATGCTCTATCTTAGAGTATGATTATTTTCTAAATGAGAATCTATCATGTTCTCCCAGAGGTGCTAGTTTAGATGCTCCATCTTATAGTACTTACTAGTTGCTTTTGGCACTACTGGTTTGTTGGCTATTGAGACCTGTTAAATTTTGGGGGTGTGGACATACCATTGTTGTGAACGACGAAGACTTTGGTGCATCTGTGTACATTAGTATGTGGTAATTCGTTGAGCAAACTGGAGTACTAGAACATAGGTTTGCCTATTTACGTTCTGTCACATGAAAATAATCCGACTCCGATGCTCCACCATCCTACGCCACACTGAACTTTTTTCTATGCAAGCATGGCTTTTTTCTTCAAAGATGATCTGAGTTTCAGATAAACCTGGACGATTGCTGCATACTCCCTCCGTTCCATAATGTAGTGCCTATAGATTTTTTGAGAAGTCAAACTTTGCAAACTTTGACCAAGTTTGTAGAGAAAACTATTTATATCTACAATACCAATAATATATAGTGTGAAACTACATCTTATGATGAATCTAGTGATATATGTTTCGCACTCTAGATGTAAATATTTTTCTTCACAAACTTGGTCAAAGTTTGTGAGGTTTGACTTTTCAAAAAATCTATAGGCACTATATTATGGAACGGAGGGAGTATTTAACATGCAGGGATACTGTTGGTATAAAATTGGAAAGACTTGTGATGAGTTCTGTAGTGGCAACCATGAGCTCAGTTTTTTTTTGGTGTTTATCAGTTTTTAAAATGGGAATTTTGAAGTAAGCGAATTGATTGTATGCGTTGATAGATAGGTACGGTAAGTATGTGGACACGGAAGTATCGAGAGTTAGCCGACCCTAGGCAGTAGCAGCAGCCTCCAAAATCTGTATATATTGTATTGGCGATATTCTACCAAGCTTAGAAAAAATATATTATCCCAAAGCTTTGTGTATATTCATTTTCATTTGCATTAGTTTTTGTTTATACCTAGGGTCAGATGCTCATTCAGTTGGACATGTTCGGCTGGATGAAATTGTGCTTGTAAACATTCTTTATACCTTGTATTGTACAAGTCGTCGTCGGTCAGTCGATTGGTCAGGCAGATGTTTGTTTCTAATTCGAATGATTATGTTTCATCTTACATGCCTTGCCTGAATCTTAATCAGTTCACGGATAAGATCTTATACATTTATTTCTTGTTCTGTATCCTACTCCAAGTTGGGCCTGTAATGCTTTTGTTGGACATGGCATGAAGATTCAGTCTTCTGGTCATCTTTTTGTCAGCAGTTCCTCATGGTTTCTGTAAAAAAATTGGGATTTTGTCAGCAGTTGTTGTTAGGAAGATGCAGTACTACTACCTTACTGTGGAGATGTCTAACTGTTTACTGATAAGATTGTAGTTCCCATACGATTCTCTTGCTATTATTGGACGATCCTTTGTATTGTGGCTGTATGTGTTTTCTGGTTTATAAAGGTCATGGTGATTAATTTGGTGGATTCCCCCTTGTTAGTCAGGTTACATCCTCAACTAAGATTTGGTAAGTAGCCGCCTCCTATCTTACAGGCAAATGCTTGGCCTATTCTTTTTTCCATTCACCTGAGAAAGGCAGCATTAATACTAACCTCTTGCTATGATCTTGAATTTGTGCAGTGCAATGGCGGACATTTAGCTTGTGGCACATGCCTTGCCGAGCTCCCCGGCGGATAGTGCCTGACTTACAAGCACATCGGAGGCTTTGTTCGCTGCCTTGCAGTGGATGATATTGTCTCATCAGCAATGGTAAAGTGCTCGCACGATGGCTGCGAGAGTGACGTCACCTAGCACGAGCTTGACGATCACCACAGGGCTTCTACAGTTCTATAGCAACATGTTTAGTTTTGTGTGTGGATTCTACCTGTAGCAAGTTTTTCTGCTATGATGCTGTTTTGTTTGTAAAGATTGGATTTTTGGATGTTCTGCACCATTTTATATCAATATATGCAAACATGTCTACCAAACAACACTTCTATACAAAGAGGATCGTGGATGGAGGAATTTTGGGGATTCAAGGGGTTTTGAGGGGACTGGGTGGAAGGAAGGGATTCACCCAATCCCCTGAAATCCCCCCTCCCCAAACCTCCCCAATCCATTTCTACCAAACAAAGCCTTAAGGTCTTATATTTAGGAACGGAGGGAGTAGTTTACATAAAAGACCAGGGTCCTCATTATACCACAGTTTTCTTTATTCCCCAGAATATTAACTACTCCCTCTGTCCCATAATATAAGAACGTTTTTGGCACTACAGTAGTGTCAAAAACATTCTTATATTATGGGGCGGAGGGAGTATATGCGTTGGTTTTCTAGTATTACACTTGGTAGCAGTGTGTTCTGATGCATCCGGAAGAAATTAGAGCAGTGCATTCATGAGGACCCTGAAAAATAATATAAGTGTAGATGAAATTCTTACACATACACAACACCTAGCTCTATATCCTAGCTACCACGTTCTTCTCATCGGTACTCGTGTCGACGTCATCATGCCGCTGCCGCCCTATGTTGCAGCTCCTCGGCTGCCCGTGTTGATGCCCACACGGAGGCACCACTGCTCCGTTATATTCTGGGGCTGCTTAGTTTCCTTTTGTTAGAAACGAGCAACTTAGCTTTACTGAGGGCCAATGGCCAGTACATATATAGATGTAGTAAAGTGCAGAAAAGCCCCTTATACAATGGGGATGTACACAATGAACTATAAACATACACATCTAACACCCCCCCTCGAACTCATGGTGGATCAACAACACTGAGTTTGGAGAGGAAAAACCCATGCTGAGCTCGAGTATGTGCCTTCGTGAAGAAGTCAGCCAGCTATAACTCCGAGGGCACATAGTGAAGAGCGAGAGTCTGATCCTGCACAGCAGCACGCACAAAGTGGGCATCCACACCGATGTGCTTGGTGAGCTCATGCTTCACCGGGTCACGCGCAATACTGATAGCACCGGTGCTGTCGGACAGGAGAGGAGTTGAGGTAGTAGCAGACACACCAAAATCCTCAAGTAACCACCGTAACCAGATCACCTCAGCCGTCAACATAGCCATGGCTCGCAACTCAGCCTCTGTACTCGAGCGAGAAACTGCAGTCTGCTTCTTTGTCTTCCAGGCAATAAGAGAGCCACCAAGAAAGACACAGTAAGCAGACAACGAGCGTCGATCAGAGGGATCACTAGCCCAGGTAGCATCAGAGTAGGCCTGGAGCTCAAGAGAGCTAGAGCGAGGAAAGAACAGGCGCTGAGAGATCGTGCCACGAAGATATCGTAGAACACGGAGGAGGTGACTATAGTGGACAGAGGTGGGGGCTGAAACAAACTGACTCAGGATGTGGACAGGATAGGAGATGTCAGGGCATGTAACAGCCAGATAGACAAGGATGATGCTCGAGCTGCTGCCGTTCTCACTGCGAGTGTCCTCCCTTAGTTTGCTTCGGAGTTCATGGGCCTCAGCACCGTTGCAGCAATGTGGTCCTATCTTTGTCAGCGCTATCAGCCCTCTGGTGATGCCCTCTACCTTTCTGTGGTGCGTCAGGAGCATGCTCTTCAGCAGGGTGACTCATCTGTGGATGAGTTCTATTCACAGTGCTCTGTCATCTAGCGTCAGCTTGACTCACTGCGGACAGTTGTTTGTGGCACTTGCCGTTGCTGTCAGACTACGCGGTCTGACTTGGAGTTTCAGAGGGTTCATGAGTTTTTATCTCGCCTCCGATCTGAGTTTGAGCCTCGTCGTGCTCACCTGCTTGCTCGTGGTCTTGTTCCTATCTCGGAGGTGCTTGCCGAGCTTCGTGCTGAGGAGACCCGCCTTCGCTCTGCAGGGTTACTTGTGGTTCCTTCAGTGTTGGCCGCCCGAGCTCCTGTGTCCTCTGCTCGCCTCACCGCTCCACCACTTCTGCCTAGTGTGCTGGAGGAGCGCCCAGGGAGCTGAGGAGCGTGTGGATCAGGGGATCAGGAGCTCGTGCCTCCTTCGGCCAGATCCACCAGCCTCGACCGGACCGGATCAGGGAGAGCCCCGACCGGATCAGGGGATCCCACGTGGCAAGGAGGGGCGAGGGAGGCACGCGAATCCCGCGTAGAGCTCGCCCACGCAGCGTGGAGGGAGGGTGCTCAAGCAGGGGGGCCGTGCGAGCGGGGGGGGGGGGGGGGGGGGGGGGGGCGCTGCAGCCATGGGAGACGGGGCCGGCCGGGACAGATGCGGACACGGTGGCCGGCACAGCGGCAGAGGGTAACGGCGACCGGAACAGCAGCTGCCGGAAAGGATGGCCGGAATGGAATCGAGGCAGACTAGGAAGAGGGAGCACGGAGTTGCAGGCGTGCGGGAGCGAGAGAGGAACCTAAGCATTTGATACCATGTTAGGAATGAGCAACTTAGCTTTACTGAGGGCCAATGACCAGTACATATAAAGATGTGGTAAAGCGCAGAAAAGCCTCTTATACAATGGGGATGTACACAATGAACTATAAACATACACATCTAACACCTTTGTATCCCCTGCCTCCAGCTCAAAGCCTGCAGAAGGATTACAAGTTTCCATTTTCAGAAGGTAAATCATGAGAATATTAATATTCTCAGAAGGTATAACTTGGTGTGCACCCATATAGAAACAACAAAAGTGGCTCTCAACTATTTAGAATACAAGTCTGCTAAAATACAACAACCACTCAGAAGGGATGTTGTCATTGAAGCTATTCTTGTCCGTAGTACTCCCTCTGTCCCAAATTACTTGTCACTCAAATGGATGTAACAAGTAGTTTAGGACGGAGGGAGTACAAAACAAAGATCAAAGCAATTCAAACTATCATCAGACCATGAGAGTGTAAGACAATATAGGCAGTGTTAAACCCCAATTTTTAATGGCTTGTGAGCAATTCGCAGAACAGCCGTCGGACATTGCCACAGAGTTAGATATCTCCTACACTGTTGGATTTTTAAAATCTCGTACTATCACCTTCAAGTGATGATTCAACAGATACATTTAAGAAGTTTGCTAAGCCAATGAGCAGACCGGAAGCTAGGGGGCGTACCATCACATAATGATAATATACATAATTGATCACAATTATATAACTAAAAGAGTATTCCACTAACAGACTATATGCATGAAAACAAAGAAAAATCAGAATGAGTGTTGAACTAAATATCTTGGGGCCCAATGAATAAAGAGATCAGGTTCCAATGTGGGAATATGATACTTTGGTACAAGTCTCTAATTGCCCAGCTTATTAATCAAATACCCTACTTATCACCTACCAGTGAATCTAGCATAACTGATTAAGTTGAAGGTATTTTTAAAATCTGCAACGTTAAGAGGTACCATCGCACAATGCAACCCCTCACTTCAAATAGCTATCACTTGCTTTTTTACACGAAAATTGTACTTATTGAACCTATAGAAAATACGACATAACATGTTCTTCATTACCTTGTCCGACATGTGTGTGTGCGCGCGCGCGCGCACGCGCGCCGCGGAGTAATGCCATTGTGAGTGGAATTTTTTATAGAAGCGATCTAAGATGCCATGAAATAAGTGAACATTGCAAAGCAAGCACTTCCCAATACCTAAAGACAAATTAGAAGACGTTGCTGCCACAATGAGATTGGGAGACATAGGAAGTTATCATTTATCATACATGCTATTTTGCTATGCTACTATGAAAGACATAAGCAAAAGAGTATCATGTATCTTAATAGGTCACATGAGACCAAGATTTTCCATTATCATGATGCGACAATGATGCCATACATCACCACAACATCACAAGACGATGAGGCGATAGCAACCCCACGAACATCACAAGTTAACCGAATACCTCTTCATTGCAAATTGGGCATTGCCTGAATGAAATAAAAATGCATATAATAAAAATCACACAATCTTCCGAATACAACACATAGAATTGTACACCGAGATATCAACAATCTATATGCATCAAATTAAATTCAAGCATTGTGTGTACTGAAATAGCACATTTGGTATCTGGGGACTGCATTTCCTGAGACATATAGCAGATTTATGTTAGCATTCAACATCTATTCATACAAGACAAAAACTCTGTTCCTCTTTTATAGTTCGATCTGCAGAGCAAACATCTGCATGGATATATCTAGGTTTGTCTTAAGGTCACAGAACTATGAGCAATTCTCAGAGTAAAACTAATTGAAACATGCAGAGAAGAAGTTACATTTGTTCCTAAAAGGCACCAGATAGCATATCAGGTCATCCGATAATCCTCTGGACTGAGTTCCTACTTTCTACTGCTTCACCGGTTGATTGCTTGTAGTTGCTAGAAAACTGAAATCTATGTGTCTCACAGCAGCCTACAACCGTTGGCCACCGCCATGCCACCCTCTCGCCACGGGAAAACTTCAACCACTACCCCACCATTACTGCTGCATCCCATGCTTGCCTAAAAAAAATCCGTGTCCCACGCGCACATGCACGGAAGTGCACGCAGCAAGCAACAGTGACCCAGCCGCACGCAGCCGGCTAGCCCAGAAACAGGCAAGTGAGCTTCTTCTCTGAATTCAACTGAATCTGTACAAGCTGCATAGATATGTTTCTTCCCTAAATTTCACTTAGGTGTTTGTCTGTCCATCTCATTGTTACCAATTTGGTTGTTTACTCCATGTCTATGTGTCCAAGCTTTTGTAATGGCTAACTAAAATAAAATAATGGTGAAACTGTATTTTGGTATAGCTTCTTTCGTTTATATTACTCACCTGATCATGTAACAAATGGGAATAGTAGGTAATTATTAAGTCAACGATTCTGAATTTCTTCTTTAACTTAGTCTTCCCAACATTTTGTTTGTAGCTCCACCACTGCTTGTATCTAATGTGACCCACCTGCATGTACAAATCGTTCATAAGAGAGTGTCCATTTTACTGTCAATTATTATTCAATTGGCATTCATTCAAATTTTCAGACAAATAAACCATGATAGGTGTGTGTATCAATGTATATATGTAAAAATAATAAACAACTGTGTGTATGAGAAAACAAAAGTGTGTCTCATGTCAACGGTTGAAAGAATCGACCGAAAACAAAATCAGTTTCAAGTTTTATGTGAAGTATATCAGCATAACTTTTAGGTCGTTTAGAACTAGACCGAATAAATGTACTCTAGCAAGGCCCAGTAGCATTCACGAACAACCGTCCTAAACTCCTTGTACCCAACCCCTCTACACAGAGACTCGCGGCCGAAGCACAACAATAGGAAACATACCTCTTCTATGGAGCAAAAAAACAGAGAAAAGAAAGATGGGAGAAGAAGAAGAGAACAAAGCTAGAAAATAGGAAATTACAAGGAGATCTGGATGATAAACCTGCAGCAAAGCATGTCTGATTAATTCAGGTCAGATCCCTAGCAATAAAATCTCCTGAACTTCACATGAGTGTGTCGTGCAGATCACTACTTCTCGAGTAATGCTAATGACCACCAAATCATCATGCTTTCGCGACCACTAAAACAAGAAGAAAAAAGATCATAGGAATTAGAGTCTGTTATGACTAAGATTACAACCAACTCTAACTGAAAACTGAAGTAGAAAAGCAAGTCCTAACTATTGTAACTTCAGAGTGTTGCAAGTGTAAAACTCAACAAGAAAATTACAGATAGATCTGAATGACAAGCATGCGGCTTAATTATTTGCTTGAGTACTTTTAAGGTTTTTGTCCTGTAGATCAATTCTGGTCAAGAACTGCCGGTGCCTAATTTTTTTTTGAAAAGGGGGATCTCCCTGGTCTCTGCATCAGAGTGATGCATATGGCCATTTTATTAACCAAATAAAAAGGTTCCAACAAGGTTCCGAAGTCTCTAACAGTAGAAAAAAAAAGACAGCAAACTCACACATAGCCAAATAGGGCTAGAAACACAAACTAGCCAAGAAAAGACGCCACAACCGGCTGGCTAAAGATAGATAGGTGCACTAATTGCCTATCCTAATACATGACCGCCATCCAAACCAGTTGAAGATATCCCGAACAACCATCTCCCAGCGGATAGATCCAGTAACCAAATGCTCCCTGACCTCCATCGGAGTGAGTAGCGACCACGAACGGATCAGTGCCGTGGCTCGGAAAATAACCTGCAAAAAATGAATACGTGATGTTCTGTTAAAAACCAAATCATTTCTGCAATTTCAAATAGTCCACATCAAAGCGCAAACTCCAACCCAAATGTGTCTCACTAAGTCAGGCTCAATCCCATTAAGCCATGTCCCGAATAACGCGTTGACAGAATTCGGTGGAGTAATATTAAAAGCAATGTGGACCGTCCGCCAAAGTACTTTGGCCAACGGGCAATCAAGAAAGAGGTGTTTGATCGTCTCATCCCGATCACAGAAACTACACCTAGTAGGTCCTGTCCAATTACGCTTTATCAAGTTGTCCTTGGTTAAAATAACTTGTTTATGAACAAACCACATAAACACTTTTATTTTCAAAGGAACTTTGACATCCCAAACATTCTTGGAGGTAGGAATGGAGTTCGAATTAATAACATCAATACATTGATTTAACTGTGAATACTCCCGACCTAGTCAGTTTCCAGCGTAATCCATCGGGTTGTTGAGAAAGCTGAACCTCCATCAGTCTCCTAACTAGAAGGAGCCATTCTTCCCAACGATTGCCCACTAGCGACCGTCTAAACTGAATATTAAGGGGGATAGATTGAAATACCGTTGCAACGAACACCTCACGTCGTTGAACAATACGATACAAAGACGGATATTGAATGGCCAAGGGTGTCTCGCCGAGCCAAGTATCCTCCCAGAAGCGCGTACTAGCGCTGTTTCCAATAACAAACTTTGTTCTATTAAACAAGGATTGTTTGACTTTCATCAGTCCTTTCCAAAAAGGCGAGTCAGTCGGCCTGACTGTGACCTGGGACAAAGTTTTTGTCTGGAGGTACTTGCTGCGAAGGATTTGCGCCCACGTGGCATCAGTCTCAGATGAGAGCTTCCACAACCACTTACTAAGAAGGCATCTGTTCTTAACCTCAAGATTCTCAATACCAAGACCCCCTTGGTCTTTCGGTCTACAGATGATATCCCATTTAGCAAGCTGATATTTTCTTTTAAGTTCATCACCGTGCCAAAAGAAATGCGATCGATAGAAGTCCAGTCTTTTCCTAACACCAACTGGGACCTCAAAGAACGATAAGAGAAACATAGGCATACTCGTGAGCACCGAATTTATCAGAATTTATCGGCCTCCGTATGACATGAGCTTACCCTTCCAGCAACTCAGTTTCTTCTCAAATCGGTCCTCGATGCACTTCCATTCTCTGTTTGTCAGCCTACGATGGTGGATTGGAATACCTAGGTAAGAGAAAGGTAAATCCCCCAACTCGCACCCAAACAATTGCATATAAGCCTCCTGTTCTTCTTTGGCTCTACCAAAGCAGAACAACTCGCTCTTATGAAAGTTAATCTTTAACCCGGTCAATTGTTCAAAAAGGCATAACACCAGCTTCATATTTCTCGCCTTGGCCAAGTCATGCTCCATAAAGATGATTGTATCATCAGCGTACTGAAGGATGGATACACCCCCATCAACGAGATGAGGTACCAAGCCACCTACTTGACCATTCTCCTTAGCCCTTCCTATCAAAATTGCTAACATATCCACCACAATGTTAAACAGGATAGGGGACATCGGATCTTCTTGTCTTAGGCCTTTATGTGTCTGGAAGTAATGACCTATATCGTCATTCACTTTAATTCCCACACTCCCTTTTTGCGTAAATGATTCAACCTGTCGGCGCTAGGCTTCATCAAAACCTTTCATACACAATGCCCGTTGGAGGAATGGCCATTTGACCTTATCGTACGCTTTCTCGAAATCCACCTTAAAAATTACTCCAACTAATTTTTTGGAATGGATTTCATGGAGCATTTCATGAAGGACGACCACCCCTTCAAGGATGTTTCTGTCCGGCATGAAAGTAGTTTGGGATTGTTGCACCACAGAATGCGCAATCTATGTGAGCCTATTAGTTCCGACCTTGGTGAAAATTTTGAAACTAACATTGAGGAGGCAGATCAGCCTGAATTGCCGGTGCCTAATACATCATCAAGATTTTTGGTATCCTATGATACTTCTGAAGCAAAAAAGTTACAACAATTCAGAAAGTACAGTCAACCCAACAAGTCATTCTCATTGCATCTAGGGAACAACACACAGTTCACAGTGACGGCGGCGGCCGAGCCATGGTCATAGAGCCAATGACGACCATTGCACCCGCTGCACATGATGAATCAGGCCGCGCCCATGTGCACGGCCCGACGGAGCATCAGAAGGAGCCACGTCTGCTCGTGTAGATGTATCTACCACCCGCGCGGCAGTGGCATGGCGTTGTCTGGCCCAGCGGCAGAGCTAAGGAGCTCGTCCCAATAGGACGCATGCGTGGACACACCGCGCTCCAGGAAGGCGACGCAGAGCCTAATTAGCAACCGGCGAGTGGTGGAGCAGTCCTCTGACGTCGTGCACACCCCGGTTAGCGACGTGGTGCTAAGGTGCGCTTGCCTATGGGCAGTCACTGGCTATTGAACCCGGCCAAGAGATCTACGCCGCCGCCACCATCTAGCGTGGCGGGGATGTCGTCATCGCTGGGTCTTCTTGAGCGCCTAGATGCATCCGTCGACAACAAAGCTGAGGATGGCGAGGAGGTCCAAATCGAAGAAGATCGGCGATCTGAGGACTCTTGTTCTCCTTCCCGATCAATGTTCACCTCTTTAAGGAGAACGGGTGCTGGGAAAGGAAAGAGAACGAGAGAGAGAGGAAGGGGATTGACGTCCGTGTGTGGGTTTCCGTTTCTCAGTTATTTTCCTTTCTTTTTTGAGTGCGTATATGTAGACGGGAGAAGGGGAGAACTCTGGGTTTTTCTGCCGCTGCGTGGGGTCGAGGGTATGGGGGTAGCGATCGGTCGGTGATTCTGACGATACGAAACGACAAGGTACTGCTCTTTTATCGAAAAAGGCATTCGTCCCGCTTTATAAATAAAGCAACCATCAAATAAAGAGTAGCGGACAACAACGGGACACACAACACACCCACACAACGTCACCGCGGACAGGGTCTAGCACTCACATATAGACACACAGAGACCCAAGTTTCGCTATGGGCACAGCATAACAAACCCAACATAACACCAACATACACGAAACACCCCTAGACGGCGGAGGCGCCGGCGAGAAGACGACAAACTAATCTGGTTCTGGTGGTGGCGAGGGAACCGGTGGAGTCAACCGGAGAGCCATCGCGCGAAGCTGGGTGATGATGGAGGTGATGGCGTCTCTCTCCCTGGGACGGCTAAGCGGCCACCAAAGCTGCAAGTAACCAGACCATTTGAATAAAACGTCAGTAGCACGACGAAGAGGGATACGCCGAATCACAAGTTTATTCCTAACAGTCCACAACGTCCAGGCAAGGACCCCAATGGTCAGCCACCTAATGTGCCGCAACGCGGCGGGAGGGGGGGCCGCTTGGAGTTCAGCAAAGAGAGTGGGGAAGTTGGTATGGTCCCAGCTTCCACCCACAATCTCGCGGAAACAGCTCCAAAGGGACTGCGCAGACACGCAGATGAAGAAAATATGGTTCGAATCTTCTTCAGGCCCATAGAGCAGGCAACGCCCATCACCAGGGCCATTGCGCTTCAGAATCTCAACACCAGAAGGGAGGCGGCCGCGAATCCATTGCCACAGGAAGATCCTAATTTTCAAGGGGAGGCGAATCTCCCAAATGGAGGAAAGAGCCTCATGGCCGAGCGAGGGGGCGATGGCCAGATAGAGAGATTTGGTGGAGAATTGATCGGACGGCTCGAGGCACCACCTGGAGCGGTCATCGTCAGACGTGAGATCCGGCTCATGGAGAGCAATACATTCAAGCAACTCCTGCCAGTCCGCATTCTCAGCAGGACCAAAAGGCCTCCGGAACGCAAGCCGCCCTAAGTCAATAAGGGCGGTCACCACGGAGATCTGAGGGGCAACTGCGATGGAGAACAGGTCCGGAAAGTGGGCCGCCAGGGGCGTGTCACCAGTCCAGCGATCGAACCAGAACAGCGTGGCGGTGCCAGAACCAATCTCTATCGAGGTCCCGATCCGGAGGACAGGGAGGAGCTGAATGATGGATTGCCAGAACTGGGAGCCCTAGATCGCTGACATAAGGCAAGAGGCTGGCCTCGGAGGTATTTCTGCTGAATAATGCATAGCCACATGCCACCATCTCCGTTGCTAATCCTCCAGAGCCACCGAGTCAGAAGGGCAATATTCATGCGTTTGGAGGACATAATCCCAAGGCCGCCCTGGTGGCGAGGTTTGCACATCTCAGACCACCTGACCATGTGGTATTTCTGCTTATCACCCTCGCCGGCCCAGAAGAAGCGCCCCTGAATGGTGGCAATCTCGTGATGAAGAGTCTCTGGAAGGCTGTAGAAGCTCATGATGAATAATAGGAGGCTGGATAGGGACGAGTTAATGAGCACCATACGGGCCGCTTTCGAGGGCCACCGACCCTGCCAGGGCTCGATCTAGTGTTGGAGCTTCCCCACCGTGGGGCGTAGCTCGGCCACCGTAAGCCTGGCGTCACTAATGGGTATCCCTAGATAAGTCATGGGGAAACACCCAAGCTGGTAGTTAAGCCTATCCGCTATGCTATGTCGCTCGTCTTGGGCGTAGCCCAAGACCATAACCTCACTCTTGTCGAAGTTGATCCTAAGGCCGGACATCTGCTGGAAGCACAATAAGAGGAACTTGAGGTTCGAGATATCACTCTCAGAGCCCTCCACCATGATAATGGTGTCGTCTGCATATTGGAGGAGGGAGATCCCGTTGCCTCCAACAAGCTGTGAGACAATCCCCTTAATGTGTCCCGCCGCCTTGACCTTATCAAGTATGGCCGCTAGCACACCGACAACTATGTTGAACAGGAATGGGGAGAAGGGGTCGCCCTGGTGGACCCCACAAAACATGGGGAAGAATGGGCCGATCTCCCCATTAATGTTCACCACAGTGCGGCCCGAAGAGACCATCTGCATTACCCTGGTCACCCACCTATCGTCGAAGCCATTCTGAAGCAAACATTCCCGAAGGAAGGTCTAGCTGACTGTTTCATAAGCCTTGTGGAAATCCAGTTTCAGGAAGACAGCCTTGAGGTGTTTGGAGTGCACCTCATGGAGAGCTTCGTGGAACACTAGGACTCCATCAAGGATATAGCGGCCCTGGATGAGGGCCGACTGATCAGGGTGAGTGATCCGGTCAGCTATAGGGGGCACCCTAATGGTGTACCCCTTCGTGAGGATGTGAAAGATGACGTTAATCACCGTAATCGGTCGAAATTGTCGGATGTCCGAGGCTCCTGTCACCTTAGGGATGAGAGTGATTACCCCATAATTCAGCCGGTCAAGGTCAATGGTCCCAGCCATGAACTCGTCGAATAGGGCCATCACCTCAGGTTTAATCACCTCCCAGAAGGTCTGAAAGAACTTCACTAGGAGGCCATCCGGGCTTGGAGCCGAGGAGGGGTTCATGCCCTTAATAGCCGCCCAAACTTCCTCCTCCGAGAATGGGGCTGTGAGGGCCGCGTTATCCGCAGGCGAGATGCAACAGTGGGCAGGCCAAATGTCTTGCGCAAGGTCAAGACCTCCCCAAGGGGAGGCAGAGAATAGGTCTCTGTAGGAGCCATCAACATGCGCTCGGATGTCCTCCGGCCGCTAAAGAAGGGTCGGACCATCCCACAGGAGGGGGATGGAATTGCGGCGTCTACGACCATTAGCAATAGCCTGGAAGTAGGCGGTATTAGCGTCCCCCTTGAGGACCCAATTCTGCGTACCCCACAAGCGCTAGTAGGCCTCCTCGTCAGTGTAGATGACCATGAGCTGATCTTCCAAGTCGTATCTAAGCATCCATTCCTCTGCCGAAAGGCTAGCGGCGTCAGCCCGCAGGTCGAGGGCCTGGATGCCCTCAAGGAGAGCCTTCTTCTGCTCACGAATGTCTCGACCCACGTTTGCACCCCACCCTTTCATGAATTGCCGCGACCGCTTGGCGCAGAAAGTGCCAAGAATCGACGGCCGATAGGGCCCTATGGGGGGCGTCCCTCGCCTCGCGCCATCTGGCGACCACCACGGCGGTGAAGCCTGGTTGACACAACCAGAAGGTCTCGAAATAGAAGCGTGGCGGCAGAGGGGGGCGCTCATTCTCCGAACAGAGGAGAAGGGGAACATGGTCGGAACCAATCCGCATAATCGCCCGCAGCGATGCTAGGGGACACCGAATGTCCCACTCAGGGGAAGCGAAAACTCGATCGAGGACCGAGCGAGTCGGATCAACTTGGTGGTTAGTTCAAGTGAACCTGGCCCCGACACGATCGAGTTCCTGTAGCCCCATATCAGCGATGCAATCATTGAATAATTGCATCCGAGGAAATTTCACTAGATTATTGCTCTTCTCTTCTTCCGTCCGGATGAGGTTGAAATCGCCGCCCACTACTACCGGAAACTAGGCCGACGCAACCTTCCTCCGGAGCTCAGCAAGGAAGGTCTCCGACCTGCGGTGGTCGGCCGTACCATAAACCACAATGATCTCCCACTAGAAGGGAGCCAGTGCCAGGCGAACAGGTCGGAGCTCAGATGCTCAAGTTCCGACAGGGAGAATTCAGTATGCATCGTTTCTTGAATGGCTACAATGTCGATTCGCTCGGTTCACATGTACTCAATGAATTGGCGGCGCCGATCATCTTGGCTGAAACCACGGATCCAGAATAAGGCTCGCATCACGCATCCATCGGGGGGCTGCTTGACCCCAAGACACGTGAGGCGCTCTGGGCGCGGAGGGCGGCGGTACGGGAGCGAGTGCGGCCCCGGATCTCAGCCGAGGCGGCTGGCGCGCGGGGAGGGGCGCTCGGGGTGGTCTTGAGCGGTACTCCAGCGGCGGGAGGAGGGCGTGCACGGGCCTCGGCGAGCCGACCATCAAGGATCTCCCATGCATGGATGGCTTCTATCTGGACTAGCGGGGGAGCAACCTCCCCGCGGAACACTATGGTCAAGTCCGCTGCCACCTTAGCGAGGTGGCCAAGCGGAGCCAACTCCAAAGGAGAAAAGGAGCATGTAGAAGAGGTGGCCGGGATGATCATGGTACCTGACTCGAGGTTCCGGGCAGCGGCCCGGAGGGCGGCCAGCTCGGGGATAGGAAGGGCCGGGCCACCTGTCGGTCTGGCCGCCTCAATCCGAGCACTGCG
Source organism: Triticum urartu (assembly GCF_003073215.2). Taxonomy (NCBI): domain Eukaryota; kingdom Viridiplantae; phylum Streptophyta; class Magnoliopsida; order Poales; family Poaceae; genus Triticum; species Triticum urartu. The sequence goes on along the minus strand of NC_053023.1, from coordinate 536,109,163 downwards.
GCGTGAAGAGGACACCGGGTTCGAGGTCAAACGGTCCCTCCTGGAGTAGGCCGCAGTCCGAGGGGGAGGACCTGTTGGGGAACGTAGCAGAAATTCAAAATTTTCTACGCATCACCAAGATCAATCTATGGAGTAATCTAGCAACGAGGGGAAGGAGAGTGCATCTGCATACCCTTGTAGATCGCTAAGAGGAAGTGTTCAAGTGAACGGGGTTGATGGAGTCGTACTTGTCGTGATCCAAATCACCGATGATCCTAGTGCCGAACGGACGGCACCTCCGTATTCAACACACGTACAGCCCGGTGACGTCTCCTACGCCTTGATCCAGCAAGGGGAGAAGGAGAGGTTGGGAAGACTCCATCCAGAAGTAGCACGACGGCGTGGTGGTGGCGGAGGAGCGTGGTACTCCAGCAGGGCTTCGCCAAGCACCGCAAGAGAGGAGGAGGTAGAGAGGTAGGGCTGCGCCAGGGAGAGGTCAAAACTCATGTGTAGGCAGCCCCAAAGACCTCAACTATATATGGGGGAGAGGGAGGGGGTGCGCCCCCTTTAGAGTTTCCACCCCAAGGGGTGCGGCAGCCCCAAACCCATCTAGGGTGGCGGCCAAGGGGGGGGAGGGGAAACTTGCCCCCCAAGCTAGGTGGAGGCGCCCCCTCCCCAAACCCTAGGCGCCTTGGGCCCTTGTGGGGGGGGGGCGCACTAGCCCACCTGGGGCTGGTCCCCTCCCACACTTGGCCCATGCAGCCCTCCGGGGCTGGTGGTCCCACTTGGTGGACCACCGGGACCCTCCCGGTGGTCCCGGTACATTACCGATAAAACCCGAAACTTTTCCGGTGACCAAAACAGGACTTCCCATATATAATTCTTTACCTCCGGACCATTCCGGAACTCCTCGTGGTGTTCGGGATCTCATCCGGGACTCCGAACAACATTCGGTAACCGCGTACATAATTTCCCTATAACCCTAGCGTCATCAAACCTTAAGTGTGTAGACCCTACGGGTTCGGGAGTCATGCAGACATGGCCGAGACAACTCTCCGGTCAATAACCAACAACAGGATCTGGATACCCATGTTGGCTCCCACATGCTCCACGATGATCTCATCGGATGAACCACGATGTCAAGGATTCAGTCAATCCCGTATACAATTCCCTTTGTCTATCGGTACGATACTTGCCCGAGATTCGATCGTCGGTATCCCGATACCTTGTTCAATCTCGTTACCGGCAAGTCTCTTTACTCGTTCCGTAACACATCATCCCGTGATAAACTCCTTGATCACATTGTGCACATTATGATGATGTCCTACCGAGTGGGCCCAGAGATACCTCTCCGTTTACACGGAGTGACAAATCCCAGTCTCGATTCGTGCCAACCCAACAGACACTTTCGGAGATACCTGTAGTGTACCTTTATAGCCACCCAGTTACGTTGTGACGTTTGGCACACCCAAAGCACTCCTACGGTATCCGGGAGTTGCACAATCTCATGGTCTAAGGAAATGATACTTGACATTAGAAAATCTTTAGCAAACGAACTACACGATCTTGTGCTAGGCTTAGGATTGGGTCTTGTCCATCACATCATTCTCCTAATGATGTGATCCCGTTATCAACGACATCCAATGTCCATGGTCAGGAAACCGTAACCATCTATTGATCAAGGAGCTAGTCAACTAGAGGCTTACTAGGGACATGGTGTTGTCTGTGTATCCACACATGTATCTGAGTTTCCTAACAATACAATTCTAGCATGGATAATAAACGATTATCATGAACAAGGAAATATGATAATAACTAATTTATTATTGCCTCTAGGGCATATTTCCAATAGTCTCCCACTTGCACTAGAGTCAATAATCCAGTTCACATCGATATGTGATTAACACTCAAGGTCACATCCCCATGTGTCTAACACCCAAAGAGTTCTGGGTTTGATCATGTTATGCTTGTGAGAGAGGTTTCAGTCAATGGGTCTGCAACATTCAGATCCGTATGTACTTCACAAATTTCTATGTCATCTTGTAGATGCAACTACTACGCTACATTTGGAGCCATTTCAAATAACTGTTCTACTTGGAGCTATTCTAAATTGTTGCTCCATTATACGTATCCGGTATCTCTACTCAGAGCTATCCGGATAGGTGTTAATCTTGCATTGACGTAACTCTTTACGTCGAACTCTTTATCACCTCCATAACCGAGAAACATATCCTTATTCCTCTAAGGATAACTTAGACCGCTATCTGGTGATCTACTCCTAGATCACCTTTGTACCCTCTTGCCAAATATGTGGCAAGGCACACATCAGGTGCGGTACTCAGCATGGCATACCGTATAGAGCCTATGACAAAAGCATAGGGGACGACCTTCGTCCTTCCTCTTTCTTCTGCCGTGGTCGAGCTTTAAGTCTTAACTTCATACCTTACAACTCAGGCAAGGACTCCTTCTTTGACTGATCCATCTTGAACACCTTCAAGATCATGTCAAGGTATGTGCTCATTTGAAAGTACCATTAAGCGTTTTGATCTATCCTTATAGATCTTGATGCTCAATGTTCAAGTAGCTTAATCCAGGCTTTCCATTGAAAAACACTTTCCAAATAACCCTATATGCTTTCCAGAAATTCTACGTCATTTCTGATCAACAATGTGTCAACAACATATACTCATCAGAAATTCTATAGTGCTCCCACTCACTTCTTTGGAAATACAAGTTTCTCATAAACTTTGTATACACCCAAAATCTTTGATCATCTCATCAAAGCATACATTTCAACTCCGAGATGCTTACTCCAGTCCTTAGAAGGATTGCTGGAGCTTTGCATACTTGTTAGCATCTTTCAGGATTGACAAAACCTTTCAGTTGTATCACATACAACCTTTCCTCAAAAAATCGTCGAGGAAACAATGTTTTGACATCCTATCTGCAGGATAATGCAGTAATCACTAATATAATTCCAACAGACTCTTAGCATCGCTACGAGTGAGAATGTCTCATCGTAGTCAACTCCTTGAACTTGTCAGAAAACATATTAACGACAAGTCGAGCTTTCTTAATGGTGATACTTACCATCATTGTCCGTCTTCCTTTTAAAATCCATATGTACCTAACAGCCTTACGGCCATCAAGTAGTTCTTCCAAAGTCTACACTTTGTTTTCATATATGGATCCTCTCTCGGATTATATGGCCTCGAGCCATTTTGGAATCCAGGCCCACCATCGCTTCTCCATAGCTCGTAGGTTCATTGTTGTCTAGCAACATGACTTCCAAGACAGGATTACGTACCACTCTGAAGTCGTACGCATCCTTGTCATTCCACGAGGTTTGGTAGTGACTTGATATGAAGTTTCATGATCACTATCATAAGCTTCCACTTCAATTGGTGTAGGTGCCACAGGAACAACTCCCTGTGCCCTGCCACACACTAGTTGAAGAGACGGTTCAATAACCTCATCAAGTCTCCACCATCCTCCCACTCAATTCTTTCGAGAGAAACTTTTCCTCGAGAAAGGACCCGATTCTAGAAACAATCCCTTATTGCTTTCGGATCTGAGACAGGAGGTATACCCAACTGTTTTGGGTGTCCTATGAAGATGCATTTATCCGCTTTGGGTTCGAGCTTATCAGCCTGAAACTTTTCACATAAGCGTCGCAGCCCCAAACCTTTTAACAAATGACAGCTTAGGTTTCTCTAAACCATAGTTCATACGGTGTCATCCAATCAGAATTACGTGGTGCCCTATTTAAAGTGAATGTGGTTGTCTCTAATGCCTAACCCATAAACTATCGTGGTAATTCAATAAGAGACATCATGGTATGCATCATATCCAATAGGGTGCAGTTATGATGTTCGGACACACCATCACACTATGGTGTTCCAGGCTGTATTAGTTGTGAAACAATTTCCACAATGTCTTAATTCTGTGCCAAACTCGTAATTCAGATATTCATCTCTATGATCATATCATAGATATTTTATCCTCTTGTCACGACGATCTTTCAACTTCACCCTGAAATTACTTGAACCTTTCAATAATTCAGACTCATGATTCATCAAGTAAATATACTCAACATCTACTCAAATCATCTGTGAAGTAAGAACACAATGATATCCACTACACGCCTCAGCACTCATTGGACTGCACACATCAAAATGTATTACTTCCAACAAGTTGCTTTCTAGTTCCATTTTACTGAAAATGAGGCTTTCAGTCATCTTGCCCATGTGGTATGATTTGCATGTCTCAAGTGATTCAAAATCAAGTGAGTCCAAACGGTCCATTTGCATGGAGTTTCTTAATGCATATACACCAATAGACATGGTTCGCATGTCTCAAACTTTTCAAAAATGAGTGAGCCCAAAGATCCATCAACATGGAGCTTCTTCATGCGTTTTATACCGATATGACTTACGTGGCAGTGCCACAAGTAGGTGGTACTATCATTACTATCTTATATCTTTTGGCATGAACATGTGTATCACTACGATCGAGATTCAATAAACCATTCATTTTAGGTGCAAGACCATTGAAGGTATTATTCAAATAAACAGAGTAACCATTATTCTCCTTAAATGAATAACCGTATTGCGATAGACATAATCCAATCATGTATATGCTCAACGCAAACACCAATCTCGATGGTAGAGGGAGCGTGCGATGCTTGATCACATCAAGCTTGGAAAAACTTCCAACACATATCGCCAGCTCACCTTTAGCTAGTCTCCGTTTACTCCGCAGCCTTTTATTTCGAGTTTACTAACACTTAGCAACCGAACCGGTATCTAATACCATGGTGATACTAGGAGTACTAGTAAAGTACACATTAACACAATGTATATCCAATATACTTCTATCGACCTTGCCAGCCTTCTCATCTACCAAGTATCTAGGGTAATTCTGCTCCAGTGGCTGTTCCTCTTATTACAGAAGCACTTAGTCTCGGGTTTGGGTTCAACCTTGGGTTTCTTCACTAGAGCAGCAGCTGAATTGCCGTTTCATGAAGTATCCCTTCTTGCCCTTGCCCTTGCCCTTCTTGAAACTAGTGGTTTCACCAACCATCAACAATTGATGCTCCTTCTTGATTTCTACTTTTGTGGTGTCAAACATCGCGAATATCTCAAGGATCATCATATATGTCCCTGATATATTATAGTTCATCACGAAGCTCTAGCAGCTTGGTGGTAATGACTTCGGAGAAACATCACTATCTCATCTGGAAGATCAACTCCCACTCGATTCAAATGATTGTTGTACTTAGACAATCTGAGCACAAGCTCAACAATTGAGCTTTTCTCCCTTAGTTAGCAGGCTAAGAAAATCGTCAAAGGTCTCATACCTCTTGACGTGGGCACTAACCTGAAATCCCAATTTCAGTCCTTGGAATATCTCATATGTTCTGCGATGTTTCAAAAACGTCTTTGGTGCCTCAGTTCTAAACCATGGAACTATCATGTAGTCATCAAAACGTGTATGTCAGATATTCGCAACATCCATAACCGACGTTCGAGGTTCAACTCACCGAGCGGTGCACTAAGGACATAATCCTTCTGCACAGCAATGAGGACAATCCTTAGTATACGGACCCAGTCCGCATAATTGCTACTATCAACTTTCAACTAAATTTTCTCTAGGAACATATCTAAACAGTAGAACTGAAGCGCGAGCTACGACATAATTTGCGAAGACCTTTTGACTATGTTCAGGATAATTAAGTTCATCTTATGAAATCCCACTCAGATAGACATCCCTCTAGTCATCTGAGTGATTACATGATCCGAGTCAACTAGGACGTGTCCGATCATCACGTGAGACGGACTAGTCATCATCGGTGAACATCTTCATGTTGATCGTATCTTCTATACGACTCATGTTCGACCTTTCGGTCTTCCGTGTTCCGAGGCCATGTATGTACATGCTAGGCTCATCAAGTCAACCTAAGTGTTTCGCATGTGTCCTGAGGCCATGTCTGTACATGCTAGGCTCGTCAACACCCGTTGTATTCGAACGTTAGAATCTATCACACCCGATCATCACGTGGTGCTTCGAAACAACGAACCTTCGCAACGGTGCACAGTTAGGGGGAACACCTTTCTTGAAATTTTAGTGAGGGATCATCTTATTTAAGCTACCGTCGTTCTAAGCAAATAAGATGTAAAACATGATAAACATCACATGCAATCAAATAGTGACATGATATGGCCAATATCATTTTGCTCCTCTTGATCTTCATCTTCGGGGCTCCATGATCATCGTTGTCACCGGCATGACACCATGATCTCCATCATCGTGTCTTCATGAAGTTGTCTCGCCAACTATTACTTCTACTACTACAGCTAACGGTTAGCAATAAAGTAAAGTAATTACATGACGTTTATATAGACACGCATGTCATAAATAAATTAAGACAACTCCTATGGCTCCTGCCGGTTTTCATACTCATCGACATGCAAGTCGTGATTCCTATTACAAGAACATGATCATCTCATACATCACATATATCATTCATCACATCCTTTTGGCCATATCACATCACAAGGCATATGCTGCAAAAACAAGTTAGACGTCCTCTAATTGTTGTTGCAAGTTTTTTACGTGGCTGCTATAGGTTGCTAGCAAGAACGTTTCTTACCTACGCCAAAACCACAACGTGAATTGCCAATTTATATTTACCCTTCATAAGGACCCTGTTCATCGAATCCGATCCGACTAAAGTGGGAGAGACAGACACCCGCCAGCCACCTTATGCAACTAGTGCATGTCAGTCGGTGGAACCGGTCTCATGTAAGCGTACGTGTAAGGTTGGTCCGGGCCGCTTCATCCCACAATGCCGTCGAATCAAGATAAGACTAGTAACGGCAAGTAAATTGACAAAATCGACGCCCACAACTACTTTGTGTTCTACTCGTGCATAGAAACTACGCATAGACCTAGCTCATGATGCCACTGTTGGGGAACGTAGCAGAAATTCAAAATTTTCTACGCATCACCAAGATCAATCTATGGAGTAATCTAGCAACGAGGGGAAGGAGAGTGCATCTACATACCCTTGTAGATCGCTAAGCGGAAGCGTTCAAGTGAACGGGGTTGATGGAGTCGTACTTGTCGTGATCCAAATCACCGATGATCCTAGTGCCGAACGGACGGCACCTCCGTGTTCAACACACGTACAGCCCGGTGACGTCTCCTACGCCTTGATCCAGCAAGGGAAGAAGGAGAGGTTGGGAAGACTCCATCCAGCAGCAGCATGATGGCGTGGTGGTGGTGGAGGAGCGTGGTACTCCAGCAGGGCTTCGCCAAGCACCGCAAGAGACGAGGAGGTAGAGAGGTAGGGCTGCGCCAGGGAGAGGTCAAAACTCATGTGTAGGCAGCCCCAAAGACCTCAACTATATATAGGGGAGAGGGAGGGGGGTGCACCCCCTTTAGGGTTTCCACCCCAAGGGGTGCGGCAGCCCCAAACCCATCTAGGGTGGCGGCCAAGGGAGGGAGAGGGGAAACTTGCCCCCCAAGCTAGGTGGAGGCGCCCCCTCCCCAAACCCTAGGCGCCTTGGGCCCTTGTGGGGGGGGGGCACACCAGCCCACCTGGGGCTGGTCCCCTCCCACACTTGGCCCATGCAGCCCTCCGGGGCTGGTGGTCCCACTTGGTGGACCACCGGGACCCTCCCGGTGGTCCCGGTACATTATCGATAAAACCCGAAACTTTTCCGGTGACCAAAACAGGACTTCCCATATATAATTCTTTACCTCCGGACCATTCCGGAACTCCTCGTGATGTCTGGGATCTCATCCGGGACTCCGAACAACATTCGGTAACCGCGTACATACTTTCCCTATAACCCTAGCGTCATCGAACCTTAAGTGTGTAGACCCTACGGGTTCGGGAGTCATGCAGACATGGCCGAGACAACTCTCCGGTCAATAACCAACAGCGGGATCTGGATACCCATGTTGGCTCCCACATGCTCCACGATGATCTCATTGGATGAACCACGATGTCAAGGATTCAGTCAATCCCGTATACAATTCCCTTTGTTTATCGGTACGATACTTGCCCGAGATTCAATCGTCGGTATCCCGATACCTTGTTCAATCTCATTACCGGCAAGTCTCTTTACTCGTTCCATAACACATCATCCCGTGATCAACTCCTTGATCACATTGTGCACATTATGATGATGTCCTACCGAGTGGGCCCAGAGGTACCTCTCCGTTTACACGGAGTGACAAATCCCAGTCTCGATTCGTGCCAACCCAACAGACACTTTAGGAGATACCTGTAGTGTACCTTTATAGCCACCCAGTTACGTTGTGACGTTTGGCACACCCAAAGCACTCCTACGGTATCCGGGAGTTGCACAATCTCATGGTCTAAGGAAATGATACTTGACATTAGAAAAGCTTTAGCAAACGAACTACACGATCTTGTGCTAGGCTTAGGATTGGGTCTTGTCCATCACATCATTCTCCTAATGATGTGATCCCGTTATCAACGACATCCAATGTCCATGGTCAGGAAACCGTAACCATCTATTGATCAAGGAGCTAGTCAACTAGAGGCTTACTAGGAACATGGTGTTGTCTGTGTATCCACACATGTATCTGAGTTTCCTAACAATACAATTCTAGCATGGATAATAAACGATTATCATGAACAAGGAAATATGATAATAACTAATTTATTATTGCCTCTAGGGCATATTTCCAACAGGACCAGCCACCGGAGTGGTCACCACCACCGCCAGGCCCACAGAAGCAGAGCTCGAAGGCGCCAGGAGAGGAGCAGGGGTCGTCCCGCAGGGAACGCCTGGGGAGGGAGGTGGGTCCGCAGGTGCGTCATCCACCATGGGTGGACTGACCGGCCGATCTGGAGAGCCAGGTGCCACCTCCGGAGGCACCGAAAGAGGCGAGGCCGGGTCCAGGTCCGAGACCCCCAGCAGCGCCAACTGGAGATCAGGCGCGCGCGGGGGGGGGGGGGGGGGGGGGGGGGGGGGGGGGGGGGTCGGGTCGAGCAGCGCCGGGTCGGCCCTGGCTGGAGAGGAGGCGAAGATGTCGTCGGGGGAGCGGGGCGAAGATGCCGGAAGGACCTGGAGGCTAGCATCAGAGGCTTCGAGGCTGTCATCAGGGGACGGGGAGGCCGCCGCGTGGGTACGACCCGCCCCAACCCCACCCCTGGCGGCCGACACAGGCAGCTGATCGTGGTGGGGGCTATCCTCGAAGTCGTCGTCGTCGCCCGAGCCAGAGGGGTGGCCGTGACGAGGGTCACGGTCGCTGCGGTGGCCACCAGCGCCACCCCCATTGGTGCCGCCCCCCAGGAAGCTGTCGTCGATGCGAGGGCGGCCAATGTGGTTGGGGGGCTCGGGGGAGATGCAGAGGTCAAAGCCCTGGTCATTGAAGAACACTCGGATGGTGGCATGAGGCCTGGAGGAGTCGAGAGATTTGACCTTAACCCGGACCTCCTCCTCCTTGCAGAGGGAGAGCTCGTCAACCACCACCACCTTGCTGAGGATGCGAGACATGTTCCGGATGACCGCTCGGAGCGGGCGATGTCTGGCAGGCCACCAATGAGGACCTAGGCCGTGTCCAAGACCGCGACTGCCAAGGGGTCCCGCACCGGCACGGAGATGTCCACCACTAACTTGTTGAGAGCTAGGGTGATGTCTCCGCTACGGGTGTCGTACCCGTGGCTGACCGCGTCCGGGAAGACGACCGAGAACTGGCCTCCAGAGAGTAAGGTGACCCGCCAATCCCAAGTGTAGTGGTAGAGGTGGTTGAGCTCGGCCTCAATCATCTCCGGCGAGGCCACCCCATCCTTCACGGTAACAATGGCCAGGAGCGACGGTGAGGGGGCGGGGATGTCGGGCACCTCGATGTGGAAGTAGCCGAGGCCCTCAATCCCGTGCTCGTACATCATCAGCTCCTCCACCACCGGACGGTCAGGGCAAAGGAAGGCGGGGTGGTCCGAGTGCGAGCAGAGGTAGCAACACTAAGGGAGAGTACATGTCACCTGGGAGTGGCCGGAGAGGCCGCAGTTGAAGCACTTGACGAGGTCGGAGGAGCGGTCGTCGGGGAGGAGAGCGATCGTAGTCGAGGCGGCGAGATCCCGGGTGGCATCATTGGCCGGGGCAGTGCTGTTTGCGCGCCCAAGACCGCGCTTCTTCTTGCGCTTGCCACCGGGTCGGCCCCGTCCCGCCCCATTGCCGGCTGGGGGGAGACTCGGCTCGCCCCGAGGTGGCAGGTAGCGGCGAACCGCGGCGGCCGTGGGAGGGGGGCGCTGCCCATGGGAGCGGCCAGGGGAACGAGCGTGGCCGCCCCGAGCCGGTGAGCGGATGGCATCCCGACGGCGCGGAGGGGAAGGTGACCAGCGTCGAGCATCGCGCCGGTCCGCGGCCGGGAGGGAGGCGAGCGGGAGCGGGAGCGGCCACGGCGGTCCGCGCAAGGAGAAGATCGGCGTGAGGAGGAGCAGAGGTTGTCGTGGGCGGGAGACCAGTGGTCGCCGCGGGAGGAGAGCTGTCGGCGGAGCTCGGACTCATGGCAAACCGCGTCGGGGGACGGGCGGGAGGAGTCGCGCCGCTCCTCCGCACGGGAGGGTTCAGGGCGGCGGTCGTTGGTGCGCCGCTTGGGGCGTGTCCCTACGTCGTGCCACTCACGGGGCATGGGGGCCAGCGGAGGAAACAATCGATGCGTTAGGAAAGCTAGGATTTTGAGTTGATTTTCATGAAAATAAGGTTTTATTGTTTGGTAACGTGATATCAATACCTGTCTGTTTGTGACGTGTCTGATTAGGAAAGTTTGCAAATGTTAAGAAAGTTTTTATTGGATGGGTGAAAAAATCAACGTGAGGATATGAAGATGGAAGGTGAGATGAAACTAAACCAGGCGAAAATAAACCAGACAAAAATAAACCAGACGCAAAAACCGTGGATACTATTCAACCAACTCAGACACTAGGAGTAGAGATTTATTAGGTTACTGAATTTGTTTGCTTAATTAAGCTTCCGGTCACTAATAGATTGTTGGTGTAGGTAGGAAAAATTGGCTCTACACAAAACTTCTCTTCAGAAACATCTTGATTTTACAAAACCTACACGTAGCATTATATGTGCTTATATTCTTTTGGGTGCATGCTTGCCAATACGTTCAATAAATTGATCCTTTTGGTCTGCAACTTTTCATGTTTCGGTTTATTAGACGAAGAGTAGGCGTTACGGATTAGGTCATGGGTCTATACTGAGCTCTCCCAGTGGCACTGATGGAACTCTACAATTGTTTTTCTTTTTCTTACTTTGTGATTGATAGCCTACTTTAGATTCTCGGTACATTATGACATATGAATTATGAGTGCTAGATATTGATCCAAGGACTAGAACTGTAAAACTAAGAGATTGGGATCCCTACCGAGTCTGGGTCATCACATTCTAGGATTCAAGAATTTTGGTTGTGACACCCACCATGCGGTCCACGAAGCACAACCAACCTATTTCTTCGTGGCTTGCACTCAGAAGCCTCACTAGGGTAGATATTCACAAAGTTGGCAGTCTTCGGGCTCGCACAAACTGTTGCAGCCTTCACACAAAGAACTTGATAGGATCACAAGTGACTCCCCCGTCAATGATGCACTCATCATCCAAGAGTAATAAGCAAAGCATAATCACTTGATAAGAGCTCCTTGCAAGATCTTCAATCAAAACTTCTCTCAATAATCCATAGAAACACACTCTTACAAGGATAGAATTGTGGTGAAAAAAGCTGAGTTGTAGTGATGAGTTCTTGGCCTTCTAAGAATCAAGAAGTAAAAATGGAATCACACGACACTTCTTTCTTCTTCTTTTTGCCATAGATCTCTCTTTCTCTACGTGGTAGGTGGATGGGTTGAAGTGTCGTGTTTTTTTGTGTGGCAGATAATGATGAATGAAATGAATGTGGTGGTCAGCCACGAAGGGGTGTGAGTAGAGAATACATAGAGAGAGTCCAAAATCCAATTGTTCCTTAAAGGATAACTAAGGCTAGGAAGCACCGATGGAAGTCTAGAAGAACTACCGAATCAATTCAAATAAATTTGAACGGCCATGTCAATGTTCAAGAACCATACTCAGAAGTGCTGATGAAAGAATGAGACAAAATGTAGCACCTTTTTTAAGATAGAAAAACTCGGAAGAACTAGTAAAATCAATTGCTCGGTAGTACTATAGTAAACACAAGAGTTATCAGGATGATATTTACAGAAAAGAGCCAAATCACAACTTGAAAGTTCCGGACGAAAATGAGCGGAGGTACCAAACTCATGCCATGACCAGCAGATAAGCAAACTGAGACGACTCGAAAGTGATGATGAAATTTTTTGTGCTTGAAAGTGTCGGAGCAAACAAACAATGTTTCAAGGAGGAATCACTCGACAGTTCCATAACAAAATAAATGGTGGTTCCAAACCGTTAAAACTAGGTTTGACCTCTGAGTATGAATGACCCTAAGTGGTTCGGTAGTACCGGCAGAAAATCTTCGAAAGTACCAGACTTAGAGAAACTCATACAAAGGGAATGACTACGGAGATTTTCGAGGACTTTGGCTTAGGATCCATTCTTGGAGCTCAAACAAAGTATTTGCTTGTACCCCTCTTCATAGTATGGTTGTGATATACGCAATGTGAATCTTGTATTCGCCAAAAGTCCAGAAAATACATAACAAGAGCTCGAGGAGAACAACAACTAAAAAAGTTGTTTGAATGGGTCACAAGTGATCTTCCACTTGTAGCCAAACCTGATACACAATGAGATCACATGCTATAGACGAAATAAGCTCAATGAAACATCAGTCATCTCAATGGTTTTTCCATAGATCATCAAAACCAACGGGGGTACAATGGAGATGCACTTTCACCTAGCTATATAAAACCCCACTACAAGAGCTTCACTATAAGACGTCATAAATGCTGATGGGCGCTATGGAATATACTAAAAATATGTCTCCATTCAAGTGAAATGTGAGTGGTCGGATATCAACCTTCACGTGCTACTTGCACTAGCACTTGGCACCACAAGCCACAATAGAATACAATACAATACAACAGAAAAATACATGATACTAGTCACATTTGAAACTGTGAGCATACTGTTTTCTTACTCTACACGCCACCATGCATGGCTATGTTGAATCACTCTTGTGGTTTGCCACTGCTGGATCCCGCGAGATGGTACGGCGCAAATATAGAGTCGACTCTTGAACCGGTGTAACATGAGCAGCAGTGAAAACCTGATCTCCTCCTCTCGTATTTGCTCTTGAAATGCTCAAATTCCTGGCAACTCGCCACAACTGCATTTCCTTTGGCGTTTCGTTCACATATTTTCCGAAAAACTGTTTCAAGTGAGCTACATCCCTTGGTTGGTACTTGATTTCTATTGAGTTCAGTTTCTTGTGTCGAACAAGTGTTGGAACACATTGGTTGGGACATGTCTTTTTCGGCCCTGCCTTCCCTTTGCTCCTCTTCGGACGACCTAAAAACTGTTGTGTACAAGATTTTTTGTCTCAGGTGTACAAGAAACAAAGAACTAAAGTGTAGAGTGCAATTAAAAAGAGGCATGTACCTGGCAGCGGCGCAATCGGAGCTTCTCCAAATTAGGGGCATTCTCAAGGATTTTCATCAACACTTGGAGGTTGATTGCTCCAATATCACAACCGTCGAGAAGCAAGGTTCTTAGGTTTTCGAGGACCGGAAAATCTTGAGACTCATGGTCCAGCAATGCCTGAAATAAAAGAACAAGATAAAGATCCGCCCATGACCCATGTCTAAAACATCACCATCACACAGCTCACTATGTGTATAATTTACTGACCAAAATTCTATACCAACGTTTAGCTAATACTGTACGCTTTTGTCGCAATAATAATAATAATAATAATAATAATAATAATAATAATACTGTGCACTTTTAATATCGTGTTTTTAACCTTTGGTGTTGTGCATATTTTTTGTGCAGTTTCAGGTGAGTGATACAGAAAAGTAGGCAAATGGAATTAAGTTGCCCAATTTGGGGTGAGTCAAGTTCACAAAGAAAAAGAAGTTCGCAAAAAAAAAAGTTCACAAAGAAAATTGCGCTCATGAGATTCCTCAAAGAAAAAAGGGCTTATGAGAATTAGCACAAGCACTGCTAAAACACTCGAGATCCAAAAAAATGCGTACCGTGGTGGTGAACCCCGAGAGTTCTAATTTCGCGACATTGGTTAGTCGGCCGAGGAAGCTGCACATGGATCTCAGGAACGGGAGCTTGGCTTTGTAAGCCCGTTGGTCCATATCGTTTAGACAGATGGACGCCTCGACGAGCGATGGCAGCGCCTCGTTTCCTGGAGCTTTGGTCACCACCGAGGTCCTGCCGTCGCGGCCGAACGGGAGGACGAGGCGGAGGGAGGCGAGGCGAGGAGCTGCGATGGCCACGGTGTCAGTAGAGTAACTGACCGAATTGCTTGTGACTGCGAGGCTCTTGAGCGTGGGCGAGGCAATGGTGAGGGCCCCGTAGTAGTAGCAGTTGTCGAGGTGCAGGTCCTCGAGGACCGGCAACTGGCCGCCAATCTCCTCCCTGGAGCCGAGTCCTAGCGTCACGCCGGAGAGCCGGAGCCTCGTCAGGCGGCACGCGGCGGCGCCCATGTCTACGTGGCAGGGCGGCCACAGGATGCAGCCATTGACGAAGTCGCACTGGAGGTCGACGGTGGCCGGGCGGCGCGTGAGGCCGCGCCGGATCCACCTCCCAAAGCTCGTAGTGTTCATGGCCACACTGTTCATGGCATCGGCGAAGTGGAGGCGGAACGTGTCCAGAGGCGGCCGCGCGGCGGCGGGAGGACACAGCAGCATGGTGTCGGCGAAGTCCTCGAAGCGCTGGTACTGGAGGGAGCCGGGCGGGCCGCTGCCGGGGAACTCCCGCTGGTCGATGTCGACGCAGCGCACGGAGCGCCAGACGTGCCGCCAGCGCCGGGACAGCGCGCTCGTCCGCACGGCCTGCAGGGACCCGAGGCGCGAGAGGATGTCCTCCAGGAGGCAGTCCGGCAGGTCGCTCAGCCGGTCCGCGTCCACGGTAGCGCGCTTGCGGGACGGACCGAGGTGGCCGCAGTCTCCAGCCATATATGGTGACAGACAGGGATGAGGACGCTGGTTGCTTCCTCGGCGGCGGGGCTCGAACTTGATCGTGTCGACGAGTTGCTCCCTTGGGTGGCCTTATTTACGAGCCGTGTAGCCCGACTGCTGGGATGGTCCGTCTCCGACCCTACTGTGTATACGGGAGTAGCTAGCTTCGGCTGCGTGATGCGCATGCTGTGCGCAAGTGCTGAAGAGAACTGTTCGCTGAAACTCTCACGGACTATATCGGGCTCGGGGAACTCTTCCAGCGACATGTATCCGATTCGATGTCTGTGAATCTCTGAGGGGCGTCAACATCTAAACTATACATGTCCGGACACTAACCAGGCTGAAGAGAACTGTTCGCTGCAACCATCACGGGCTATATCGGGCTCGGAGAAGTCTTCCGGCGACATGTATCCGGTTCGATTTCTATGAATCTTTGAGGGGCAAAAGATCTAAATTACTCCTAACTCGAATCCTTTACTCACACTTTCATATCTGCACCTAACTCGAAGCCATTACTCACACTTATCCCTAAATTTAAGATCAATACTCAGTTTTGCTCGTGATGTTTTCGTTGACTCTTCTCTACTTTCTAAGCTTTTCTAGTATCCCTGAAATTTTTTGAGGAATGTCGTAAAGCTTAGAAAGTGGGAAGACGTGAAGGGAACATCGGACAGGGGTATTTCTATAAGAATACCATACAGGAAAATAGGGGCAAAACTAAATAGGTTGAAATAAGGGGTAAATGTAAGTAATGGGGTCAAGTTAGCGGCATAATTCAATTGTCCCTAAACTATAGCTCCACAATATTCAAGATATGTAGCATTTTTTACTATCTTTTTTGACAAATGCTTGCTGGGCATGGGCATAACAAACGCTTTGTCTTTCCCCCGCGGCAGCCCATCACCATCTCCAATCCCTCCACACCCGCGCCACCACTGTAATCCGGTTCAACTCCCCTTTCTCCTCTGGATCAGGGTACCAACTTTTTGTGTCGTGCCGGATTTTATCGAGCAGCCCCCAGACTTGGACAATACTGAAGTCCATAAAAGCTCCTCCAGAGGCAGAGTTTACCATTTGCTTGCTCTGTCTATCTAGTCCTCCATAAAGGAAGTGTAAAACCTGTTGGATTATAGATAGCCTTTGACCCATGTAAGGCAATAATCCCTGGTTAATCTCTAAGGCTCATTTAGGTGCATGGCAAATGGCGGCAAGTTTAGTACCAAACTGCTACAGTAGTAAAAGTGAGACCCCTTTATAAGGGTTGTTGTCGGTGTCAAAACCGGCAGATCTCGGGTAGGGGGTCCCGAACTGTGCGTCTAAGGATCGAAGCTAACAGGAGGCAGGGGACACGATGTATACCCAGGTTCGGGCCCTCTTGATGGAGGTAATACCCTACTTCATGCTTGATTGACTTTGATGAGTATAGGGGTTACAAGAGTTGATCTACCACGAGATCGTAATGGCTAAACCCTAGATATCTAGCCTGTACGATTATGACTGCCCCTACAGACTAAAACCCTCCAGTTTATATGGACACCGGAGGGGGCTAGGGTTTGTACAGAGTCGGTTTACAAAGAAAGGAATCTTCATATCCGAACGCCAGCTTGCCTTCCACGCCAAGGAGAGTCCCATCCGGACACGGGAGGAAGCCCTCTATCTTGTATCTTCACGGCCCACTAGTCCGGCCCACGTCACATAGCCCGGGTGCCTGGGGACCCCCTAATCCAGGACTCCCTCAGTTGCTCTACCACATGGTATTGGGAACTTGGAAAGAAGAGTTGTACACGTGTGCTCCTCCTCCGCTGTCGCCCACCTCGACATGACGCGCGTGCCGAGGGTTGCGGGAATGAGCTAAACCTTATTTTGCCGGTGGGGAATGATTAATTAATTATGGATTAATTAACAAGTTGTTAACAGAAGTGCCACTGTCGGAGACATTGGACCGTGGGCTGTTTGCGAAAGGTGGTGGCCTAAGCCCATGTGTAAGTGCATCAAGTGCCCCCTTAGTGGTTTTGGAGTATTGAAGACAAATATGTTGAGGGACTAACGTATTTATGAGTGTATACAGAAGTTATAGTCCCTAAAGATTTGGTTTAACCCATGAAAGACAACCCCTAAAAATATATTTCTTCAAGTGAAGAATTTAGTCATGAAAATGGAACGGTCATTGAAGAAATTGATGTGAGGACTTTGAAGCTTGAAGACTTTTGTTTTTGTAGTTTCTTTCTTCTTATTTTGAGTCATAGGAAAAACCATATTCTTAAAGGGGGTCTAGGTGAATCATAGTTCACATCTCCAAAGTGATGCTCAAACATATACATACACAAGCCACTTCGAGTGAAATCTTTGGAAATCTCCGGAACAGATGACGAATTTGCTAGCGACACTTAAGAAGTTCATCTGGTCGCTCACAAATTTGGTCAGACTGAGGATTTAGGATTACGCCAATGCGATCTGTTTATCGTGAGGAAATTGATGCCCGATGAAATTGAGAGTTTAATTTTCTGACTGTTGATGCACCGCGGGCCGGCTGTCGAGTGGATCCTTATCCTAGCGACGATCGTGACTGAGAAAGGCATTTATGACAATTCATGTCGGGTTGCCCCTGACTATAAATAGCCACCCCCCACAACCACTTCTTCGTGAAGGAAATATGCCCTAGAGGCAATAATAATGTTATTATTTTATTTCCTTATATCATGATAAATGTTTATTATTCATGCTAGAATTGTATTATCCGGAAACATAATACTTGTGTGAATACATAGACAAACCAAACATCACTAGTATGCCTCTACTTGACTAGCTCGTTAATCGAAGATGGTTATGTTTCCTAACCATAGACATGTGTTGTCATTTGATTAATGGGATCACATCATTAGGAGAATGATGTGATTGACATGACCCATTCCATTAGCTTAGCACCCGATCGTTTAGTATGTTGCTATTGCTTTCTTCATGACTTATACATGTTCCTATAACTATGAGATTATGCAACTCCCGTTTACCGGAGGAACAATTTGTGTGCTATCAAACGTCACAACGTAACTGGGTGATTATAAAGGAGCTCTACAGGTGTCTCCAAAGGTAAATGTTGGGTTGGCGTATTTCGAGATTAGGATTTGTCACTCCGAGTGTCGGAGAGGTATCTCTGGGCCCTCTCGGTGATGCACATCACATAAGCCTTGCAAGCATTACAACTAATGAGTTAGTTGCAAGATGATGTATTACGAAACGAGTAAAGAGACTTGCCGGTAACGAGATTGAACTAGGTATTGAGATACCGACGATCGAATCTTGGGCAAGTAACATATCGATGACAAAGGGAACAACGTATGTTGTTATGCGGTCTGACCGATAAAGATCTTCGTAGAATATGTAGGAGCCAATATGAGCATCCAAGTTCCGCTATTGGTTATTGACCGGAGACGTGTCTCGGTCATGTCTACATTGTTCTCGAACCCGTAGGGTCCGCACGCTTAAGGTTTCGATGACAGTTATATTATGAGTTTATGCATTTTGATGTACCGAAGTTTGTTCGGAGTCCCAGATGTGATCACGGACATGACGAGGAGTCTCGAAATGGTCGAGACATAAATATTGATATATTGGAAGCCTATATTTGGATATCGGAAGTGTTCCGGGTGAAATCGGGATTTTACCGGAGTACCGGGAGGTTACCGGAACCCCTCGGGAGGTATATGGGTCTTAGTGGGCTTTAGTGGAAGAGAGGAGAGGTGGCCAGGGCTGGGCTGCGCGCCCCTCCCCCCTAGTCCGAATAGGACAAGGAGAGGGGGGCGGCGCCCCCCCTTCCTTCTCTGTCTCCTCTTTCCCCCTCCCGAATCCTATTCCAACTAGGAAAAGGGGGGAATCCTACTCCCGGTGGGAGTAGGGCTCCTCCTGGCGCGCCCTCCTCCTGGCCGGCCGCACCTCCCCTTGCTCCTTTATATATGGGGGCATGGGGCACCCCTAGACACACAAGTTGATCCACGTGATCATATTCTTAGCCGTGTGCGGTGCCCCCTTCCACCATAATCCTCGATAATATTGTAGCGGTGCTTAGGCGAAGCCTTGCGATGGTAGAACATCAAGATCGTCACCACGCCGTCGTGCTGACGGAACTCTTCCCCGACACTTTGCTGGATCGGAGTCCGCGGATCGTCATCGAGCTGAACGTGTGCTAAAACTCGGAGGTGCCGTAGTTTCGGTGCTTGATCGGTCGGGCCGTGAAGACGTACGACTACATCAACCGCGTTGTGCTAATGCTTCCGCTGTCGGTCTACAAGGGTACATAGATCACACTCTCCCCTCTCGTTGCTATGCATCACCATGATCTTGCGTGTGCGTAGGAAAATCTTGAAATTACTACGTTCCCCAACAGTGGCATCCGAGCCTAGGTTTTATGTGTTGATGTTATATGCACGAGTAGAACACAAGTGAGTTGTGGGCGATATAAGTCATACTGCTTACCAACATGTCATACTTTGGTTCGGCGGTATTGTTGGACGAAGCGGCCCAGACCGACATTACGCGTACGCTTACTCGAGACCGGTTCTCCCGACGTGCTTTGCACAAAGGTGGCTAGCGGGTGACAGTTTCTCCAACTTTAGTTGAACCGAGTGTGGCTACGCCCGGTCCTTGCGAAGGTTAAAACAACACCAACTTGACAAACTATCGTTGTGGTTTTGATGCGTAGGTAAGATTGGTTCTTGCTTAAGCCCGTAGCAGCCATGTAAAACTTGCAACAACAAAGTAGAGGACGTCTAACTTGTTTTTGCAGGGCATGTTGTGATGTGATATGGTCAAGACATGATGCTAAATTTTATTGTATGAGATGAACATGTTTTGTAACCGAGTTATCGGCAACCGGCAGGAGCCATATGGTTGTCGCTTTATTGTATGCAATGCAATCGCGCTGTAATGCTTTACTTTATCACTAAGTGGTAGCGATAGTCGTGGAAGCATAAGATTGGCGAGACGACAACGATGCTACGATGGAGATCATGTAGGGGAACGTAGCAATAATTCAAAATTTTCCTACGTGTCACCATGATCAATCTATGGAGTCATCTAGCAACGAGGGAGGAGTGGATCTACATACCCTTGTAGATCACACGCGGAAGCGTTCAAGAGAACGGGGTTGATGGAGTCGTACTCGTTGTGATCCAAATCACCGATGATCCTAGCGCCGAACGGACGGCACCTCCGCGTTCAACACACGTACGGAGCAGCGACGTCTCCTCCTTCTTGATCCAGCAAGGGGGGAGGAGAGGTTGATGGAGATCCAGCAGCACGACGGCGTGGTGGTGGAATTAGCGGGATTCTAACAGGGCTTCGCCAAGTGCTGCGGGAGGAGGGAGATGTGTCATGGGAGGGAGAGGGAGGCGCCAGGGCTTAGGTTCGGCTGCCCTCCCTTCCCCCCACTATACATAGGGCCAAGGGAGAGGGGGGGGGCGCAGCCTTGGCCCTTCCTCCAAGGAAGGGTGCGGCCAGGGAGGAGTCCATCCTCCCCAAGGCACCTAGGAGGTGCCTTCCCCCTTTAGGACTCTTCCTTTCCCTTATCTCTTGGCGCATGGGCCTCTTGGGGCTGGTTCCCTTGGCCCATATAGGCCAAGGCGCACACCCCTACAGCCCATGTGGCCCCCCGGGGAAGGTGGACCCCCTTGGTGGACCCCCGGACCCCTTTCGGCACTCCCGGTACAATACCGATAATGCGCGTAACTTTTCCGGCGACCAAAACAAGACTTCCCATATATAAATCTTTACCTCCGGACCATTCCGGAACTCCTCGTGACATCCGGGATCTCATCCGGGACTCCGAACAACTTTCGGGTTACCGCATACTAATATCTCTACAACCCTAGCGTCACCGAACCTTAAGTGTGTAGACCCTACGGGTTCGGGAGACACGACTCTCCGGCCAATAACCAACTGCGGGATCTGGATACCCATGTTGGCTCCCACATGCTCCTCGATGATCTCATCGGATGAACCACGATGTCGAGGATTCAATCAATCCCGTATACAATTCCCTTTGTCTATCGGTACGATACTTGCCCGAGATTCGATCGTCGGTATCCCGATACCTTGTTCAATCTCGTTACCGGCAAGTCTCTTTACTCGTTCCGTAACACATCATCCCGTGATCAACTCCTTGATCACATTGTGCACATTATGATGATGTCCTACCGAGTGGGCCCAGAGATACCTCTCCGTTTACACGGAGTGACAAATCCCAGTCTCGATTCATGCCAACCCAACAGACACTTTCAGAGATACCTGTAGTGTACCTTTATAGCCACCCAGTTACGTTGTGACGTTTGGCACACCCAAAGTATTCCTACGGTATCCGGGAGTTGCACAATCTCATGGTCTAAGGAAATGATACTTGACATTAGAAAAGCTTTAGCATACGAACTACATGATCTTGTGCTAGGCTTAGGATTGGGTCTTGTCCATCACATCATTCTCCTAATGATGTGATCCCGTTATCAACGACATCCAATGTCCATGGTAAGGAAACCGTAACCATCTATTGATCAACGAGCTAGTCAACTAGAGGCTTACTAGGGACATGGTGTTGTCTATGTATCCACACATGTATCTGAGTTTCCTATCAATACAATTCTAGCATGGATAATAAACGATTATCATGAACGAGGAAATATAATAATAACTAATTTATTATTGCCTCTAGGGCATATTTCCAACAGATCAAGGTGTCGCGCCGGTGACGATGGTGATCATGACGGTGCTTCGAAGATGGAGATCACAAGCACAAGATGATGATGGCCATATCATATCACTTGTGTTGATTGCATGTGATGTTTATCTTTTATGCATCTTATCTTGCTTTGAATGACGGTAGCATTATAAGATGATCTCTCACTAATTATCAAGAAGTGTTCTCCCTGAGTATGCACCGTTGCGAAAGTTCTTCGTGCTGAGACACCACGTGATGATCGGGTGTGATAGGCTCTACGTTCAAATACAACGGGTGCAAAATAGTTGCACACGCGGAATACTCAGGTTATACTTGACGAGCCAAGCATATACAGATATGGCCTCGGAACACGGGGACCGAAAGGTCGAGCGTGAATCATATAGTAGATATGATCAACATAGTGATGTTCACCAATGAAACTACTCCATCTCACATGATGATCAGACATGGTTTAGTTGATTTGGATCACGTAATCACTTAGAGGATTAGAGGGATGTCTATCTAAGTGGGAGTTCTTTAAGTAATATGATTAATTGAACCTAAATTTATCATGAACTTAGTACCTGATAGTATCTTGCTTGTTTATGTTTGATTGTAGATAGATGGCCCGTGCTGTTGTTCCGTTGAATTTTAATGCGTTCCTTGAGAAAGGAAAGTTGAAAGATGATGGTAGCAATTACACGGACTGGGTCCATAACTTGAGGATTATCCTCATTGCTGCACAGAAGAATTACGTCCTGGAAGCACCGCTGGGTGCCAGGCCTGCTGCTGGAGCAACACCAGATGTTATGAATGTCCGGCAGAGCAAAGCTGATGACTACTCGATAGTTCAGTGTGCCATGCTTTACGGCTTAGAATCGGGACTTCAACGACGTTTTGAACGTCATGGAGCATATGAGATGTTCCAGGAGTTGAAGTTAATATTTCAAGCAAATGCCCGGATTGAGAGATATGAAGTCTCCAATAAGTTCTATAGCTGCAAGATGGAGGAGAACAGTTCTGTTAGTGCGCATATACTCAAAATGTCTGGGTATAATAATCACTTGATTCAATTGGGAGTTAATCTTCTAGATGATTGCGTCATTGACAGAATTCTTCAATCACTGCCACCAAGCTACAAGAGCTTCGTGATGAACTATAATATGCAAGGGATGAATAAGACTATTCCCGAGCTCTTTGCAATGCTGAAAGCTGCGGAGGTAGAAATCAAGAAGGAGCATCAAGTGTTGATGGTCAACAAGACCACTAGTTTCAAGAAAAAGGGCAAAGGGAAGAAGAAGGGGAACTTCAAAAAGAACAGCAAGCAAGTTGCTACTCAAGAGAAGAAACCCAAACCTGGACCTAAGCCTGAAACTGAGTGCTTCTACTGCAAGCAGACTGGTCACTGGAAGCGGAACTGCCCCAAGTATTTGGCGGATAAGAAGGATGGCAAGGTGAACAAAGGTATATGTGATATACATGTTATTGATGTGTACCTTACTAATGCTCGCAGTAGCACCTGGGTATTTGATACTGGTTCTGTTGCTGATATTTGCAACTCGAAACCGGGACTACGGATTAAGCGAAGATTGGCTAAGGACGAGGTGACGATGCGCGTGGGAAATGGTTCCAAAGTCGATGTGATCGCAGTCGGCACGCTACCTCTACATCTACCTTCGGGATTAGTATTAGACCTAAATAATTGTTATTTGGTGCTAGCGTTAAGCATGAACATTATATCTGGATCTTGTTTGATGCGAGACGGTTATTCATTTAAATCTGAGAATAATGGTTGTTCTATTTACATGAGTAATATCTTTTATGGTCATGCACCCTTAAAGAGTGGTCTATTCTTATTAAATCTCGATAGTAGTGACACACATATTCATAGTGTTGAAGCCAAAAGATGCAGAGTTGATAATGATAGTGCAACTTATTTATGGCACTGCCGTTTGGGTCATATCGGTATAAAGCGCATGAAGAAACTCCATACTGATGGGCTTTTGGAACCACTTGATTATGAATCACTTGGTACTTGCGAACCGTGCCTTATGGGTAAGATGACAAAAACACTGTTCTCCGGTACCATGGAGAGAGCAACAGATTTATTGGAAATCATACATACAGATGTATGTGGTCCGATGAATGTTGAGGCTCGTGGCGGATATCGTTATTTTCTCACCTTCACAGATGACTTAAGCAGATATGGGTATATCTACTTAATGAAACATAAGTCTGAAATGTTTGAAAAGTTCAAAGAATTTCAGAGTGAAGTTGAAAATCATCGTAACAAGAAAATAAAATTACTATGATCTGATCGTGGAGGAGAATATTTGAGTTACGAGTTTGGTGTACATTTGAAACAATTTGGAATAGTTTCGCAACTCACGCCACCCGGAACACCACAGCGTAATGGTGTGTCCGAACATCATAATCGTACTTTACTAGATATGGTGCGATCTATGATGTCTCTTACTGATTTACCGCTATCGTTTTGGGGATATGCTCTAGAGACGGCCGCATTCACGTTAAATAGGGCACCATCAAAATCCGTTGGGACGACGCCTTATGAACTTTGGTTTGGCAAGAAACCAAAGTTGTCGTTTCTGAAAGTTTGGGGCCGTGATGCTTATGTGAAAAAGCTTCAACCTGATAAGCTCGAACCCAAATCGGAGAAATGTGTCTTCATAGGATATCCAAAGGAAACTATTGGATACACCTTCTATCATAGATCCGAAGGCAATACTTTTGTTGCTAAATTTGGAAACTTTCTGGAGAAGGAGTTTCTCTCGAAAGAAGTGAGTGGGAGGAAAGTAGAACTTGATGAGGTAACTGTACCTGCTCCCTTATTGGAAAGTAGTTCATCACAGAAAACGGTTTCCGTGACACCTACACCAATTAGTGAGGAAGCTAATGATAATGATCATGAAACTTCAGAACAAGATACTACTGAACCTCGTAGATCAACCAGAGTAAGATCCGCGCCAGAGTGGTACGGTAATCCTGTTCTGGAAGTCATGCTACTAGATCATGATGAACCTACGAACTATGAAGAAGCGATGGTGAGCCCAGATTCCGCAAAATGGCTTGAAGACATGAAATCTGAGATGGGATCCATGTATGAGAATAAAGTATGGACTTTGGTTGACTTGCCCAATGATCGGCAAGCAATTGAGAATAAATGGATCTTCAAGAAGAAGACCGACGCTGACGGTAATATTACTGTCTACAAAGCTCGACTTGTCGCAAAAGGTTTTTGGCAAGTTCAAGGGATTGACTACGATAAGACCTTGTCACCCGTAGCGATGCTTAAGTCTGTCCAAATCATGTTAGCAATTTCCGCATTTTATGATTATGAAATTTGGCAAATGGATGTCAAAACTGCATTCCTGAATGGATTTCTGCAAAAAGAGTTGTATATGATGCAGCCGGAAGGTTTTGTCGATCCAAAGGGAGCTAACAAAGTGTGCAAGCTCCAGCGATCCATTTATGGACTGGTGCAAGCCTCTCGGAGTTGGAATAAACGCTTTGATAGTGTGATCAAAGCATTTGGTTTTGTACAGACTTTTGGAGAAGCCTGTATTTACAAGAAAGTGAGTGGGGGCTCTGTAGCATTTCTGATATTATATGTAGATGACATATTGCTAATCGGAAATGATATAGAATTTCTGGATAGCATAAAAGGATACTTGAATAAGAGTTTTTCAATGAAAGACCTCGGTGAAGCTGCTTACATATTGGGCATTAAAATCTATAGAGATAGATCAAGACGCTTAATTGGACTTTCACAAAGCACATACCTTGACAAAATTTTGAAGAAGCTCAAAATGGATCAAGCAAAGAAAGGATTCTTGCCTGTGTTACAAGGTGTGAAATTGAGTAAGACTCAATCCCCGACCAATGCAGAAGATAGAGAGAAAATGAAAGATGTTCCCTATGCTTCAGCCATAGGCTCTATCATGTATGCAATGCTGTGTACCAGACCTGATGTGTGTCTTGCTATAAGTCTAGCAGGGAGGTACCAAAGTAATCCAGGAGTGGATCACTGGACAACGGTCAAGAACATCCTGAAATACCTGAAAACGACTAAGGATATGTTTCTCATATATGGAGGTGACAAAGAGCTCATCATAAATGGTTACGTTGATGCAAGCTTTGACACTGATCCGGACGATTCTAAATCGCAAACCGGATACGTGTTTACATTAAACAGTGGAGCTGTCAGTTGCTGTAGTTCTAAACAAAGCGTTGTGGCGGGATCTACATGTGAAGCAGAGTACATAGCTGCTTCGGAAGCAGCAAACGAAGGAGTCTGGATGAAGGAGTTCAAATCCGATCTAGGTGTCATACGTAGTGCATCGGGTCCAATGAAAATCTTTTGTGACAATACTGGTGCAATTGCCTTAGCAAAAGAATCCAGATTTCACAAGAGAACCAAGCACATCAAGAGACGCTTCAATTCCATCCGGGATCTAGTCCAGGTGGGAGACATAGAGATTTGCAAGATACATACGGATCTGAATATAGCAGACCCATTGACTAAGCCTCTTCCACGAGCAAAACATGATCAACACCAAAGCTCCATGGGTGTTAGAATCATTACTGTGTAATCTAGATTATTGACTCTAGTGCAAGTGGGAGACTCAAGGAAATATGCCCTAGAGGCAATAATAATGTTATTATTTTATTTCCTTATATCATGATAAAAGTTTATTATTCATGCTAGAATTGTATTATCCAGAAACATAATACTTGTGTGAATACATAGACAAACCAAACGTCACTAGTATGCCTCTACTTGACTAGCTCGTTAATCGAAGATGGTTATGTTTCCTAACCATAGACATGTGTTGTCATTTGATTAATGGGATCACATCATTAGGAGAATGATGTGATTGACATGACCCATTCCATTAGCTTAGCACCCGATCATTTAGTATGTTGCTATTGCTTTCTTCATGACTTATACATGTTCCTATAACTATGAGATTATGCAACTCTCGTTTACCGGAGGAACACTTTGTGTGCTATCAAACGTCACAACGTAACTGGGTGATTATAAAGGAGCTCTACAGGTGTCTACAAAGGTAAATGTTGGGTTGGCGTATTTCGAGATTAGGATTTGTCACTCCGAGTGTCGGAGAGGTATCTCTGGGCCCTCTCGGTGATGCACATCACATAAGCCTTGCAAGCATTACAACTAATGAGTTAGTTGCAAGATGATGTATTACGAAACGAGTAAAGAGACTTGCCGGTAACGAGATTGAACTAGGTATTGAGATACCGACGATTGAATCTCGGGCAAGTAACATATCGATGACAAAGGGAACAACGTATGTTGTTATGCGGTCTGACCGATAAAGATCTTCGTAGAATATGTAGGAGCCAATATGAGCATCCAGGTTCCGCTATTGGTTATTGACCGGAGACGTGTCTCGGTCATGTCTACATTGTTTTCGAACCCGTAGGGTCCGCACGCTTAAGGTTTCGATGACAGTTATATTATGAGTTTATGCATTTTGATGTACCGAAGTTTGTTCAGAGTCCCGGATGTGATCACGGACATGACGAGGAGTCTCGAAATGGTCGAGACATAAAGATTGATATATTGGAAGCCTATATTTGGATATCGGAAGTGTTCCGGGTGAAATCAGGATTTTACCGGAGTACCGGGAGGTTACCGAAACCCCCCCAGGAGGTATATGGGCCTTAGTGGGCTTTAGTGGAAGAGAGGAGAGGTGGCCAGGGCTGGGCCGCGCGCCCCTCCCCCTAGTCCGAATAGGACAAGGAGAGGGGGGCGGCGCCCCCCTTCCTTCTCTCTCTCCTCTTTCCCCCTCCCGAATCCTATTCCAACTAGGAAAAGGGGGGAATCCTACTCCCGGTGGGAGTAGGACTCCTCCTGGCGCGCCCTCCTCCTGGCCGGCCGCACCTCCCCTTGCTCCTTTATATACGGGGGCAGGGGGCACCCCTAGACACACAAGTTGATCCACGTGATCACATTCTTAGCCGTGTGCGGTGCCCCCTTCCACCATAATCCTCGATAATATTGTAGCGGTGCTTAGGCGAAGCCCTGCGACGGTAGAACATCAAGATCGTCACCACGCCGTCGTGCTGACGGAACTCTTCCCCGACACTTTGCTGGATCGGAGTCCGGGGATCGTCATCGAGCTGAACGTGTGCTAGAACTCAGAGGTGCCGTAGTTTCGGTGCTTGATCGATCGGGCCGGGAAGACGTACGACTACATCAATCGCGCTGTGCTAACGCTTCCGCTGTCGGTCTACAAGGGTACGTAGATCACACTCTCCCCTCTCGTTGCTATGCATCACCATGATCTTGCGTGTGCGTAGGAATTTTTTTGAAATTACTACGTTCCCCAACACTTCGTTGGCTGCTCAGAGAGAACTTGACACTTGTCATTTGAGAGCAGCCCATCCTCTGGCGACTTTGAGAGAATCCTAAATGAGGAAAAAGTCACCAGAGCAAAAGTGATTGAGCATCACTGAAGAGATCGATCTGTGTGATCTGACGTCTGTTACCTTTGAAGACCATCATTCTTCCAGACAGTTAGGCGTCATGTTTTGGGCACCCAAGAGTCATTATGGTGTGCCGGTGAACAAGTTTGTGAAGGTTTTCGAAGTTTGCCTTGAAGACGTACCACGAGTGATTGTGCGAGGTCTAAGTGACCTTAGTTGAAGAGGAATACAATGAGGACTGTGTGTCCTCTGTGTTCGTCTTAGCCGCCTCAACCAGGCGTACAGTTGATACAACAACTGAAACTGGCCTACCAAATCGTTGTGTCTTCATCAAGCCTACCTGGTTTCAAATTCCTCAACTGTTACCTTACGTTATTCTGCTGATGAAGAATTTGTGATCTACCTTTTAACGTATTTGAATTGAAGACTTTCATCATGCTGTCATTCATTTCTTCAGTTCATCTTTTTCATGCTTGTATGATCGCATGTTTTTCACCTATATGTATCTTGTATGCATGCTTTCTGTTTCTGTGATTATTTAGTTTTCTCGCATTTCTATTTCTTCACTCTGATCTTCGTCAAATTCATCAGAGCTTGATGATTTCCAAAAATCTCCCATTCAACCCCCTCTCGGAGTAAACCCGCGCTTTCACCATGCCCATCTACCCGACGGTCTATATAAGGAGGCGCTGGCTTATGGAGTGAAGCAGAACTCACTCACTCCCTCCTGCATAACCCTAGACGTCGTCTACTGTTCCTCTCTTTCCATGTAGGGTGTGTTCTATCAGTGGCCATAGACCAAGTTAGGCCAAAAGCCTAAACTTGGGGGAGCACGTATTCTCACCGACATTACATTCATGTTATCACATATTCATTTCATGACGGTGTTGATCGTTTTGTTTATTCATTCACGTTCGCTGTTTCTTTTGTGTATTTGAAAAACTTCGGAAAAATTGTTGTTTCTCGCTTTTTTGTTTTTCTTTTCATTTTAGTTGGTTCGTAGTATTAAAAGAAAATCCAAAAAGATTTTTCATTTCTTCTTCTTTTTTGTTGGGAGTTCTTCAGCGTAAATAGTATTTCTCGCTTTTTGGGTTTTTTCTATCATTTGCTTTCTTCAAAAAACTAAAAACTTCAAAAATATTTCAATGTGTTTATCTAAGTCTCATTTCTTTTCTCGAGTCATCGTAAGGAGAAGATTTCATAAGAATTGTCAAGTGGTTCGTATATGCTTTATTGTTGATCTAATGAAGGGCAGTATTTCCTCATCTTCTCCTTTGTATAAAGTGTTTGCAGATTTCAGCTTAGTCCACGACACTCTTGCACTATTATAATTTTCACATCCTTCAGTCGTGCAAGTGAAAGACAATAATGACGATGATTTGATGAAGTGACTATGGCAAAGAAAGCTAGTATGAACTCTTGTTGTTTTTGTTTTTGTAAATATGTTTAACTCAGTAGTTCTGGTTCAGCATATTACGAGTAAACATGTCTGTGATGACAATTAGAGATTATAATTTCTCATGCCATGCTTAAGTAGATATGAGTGGGTAATATGTTACTTTGTGTGTCAACATGCATTAAATTGGTCATGATGTAGTATGTTAGGATGGTATTCTCCTCTCAAGATTCAAGTGGCTTGACTTGGTACATGTTCACACATGTAGTTGATTCAAACCCAACACAACCTTTATGATATTTATGTTCTGAGCATTTATATCCTCCTCATGCTCATGTTCAATGTTAATTATTCAAAACGCATGATTATGACCGATGCCGCTCTCTATTTGGTTGCTTCTCAATCTATTTACTAGTCTTCACCTATACTAAGCGGGAATACTACTTGTGCATCCAAAACCCTGAAACAGAAGTTGTGCCATAAGAATCCACCATATCTACCTATATACGGTATTACCCCGCTGTTCCAAGTAAATTTTCACATGCCACCCCTAATCTTTCAAATAAATTCTGTTTTGTGTGCCTATATCACTCATGGAGCGACGGGGCGGTCAATAACTTTTGTGCTAAGTGTATTTAACTCGCAACCAGAGTTTATTTGCTCGTCAACTTTGAGGGGGGGTGGTAATAAGGATGCCCAATTCTATTTTATAAAAAAATAAACTCCGCTTGGACAGTTGATTGTTGCAGGGCACCCGAGGATTCGGCAGGCCATGGATTGTGTCGGTATGGTTGTGGGAGAGAATTTTTTTTCTTTTGGGAACCACCATTAACGTGTTTAGCATGGAAGATATTGAAAACCCGTGTCATCACATTGACAAAAAAAGCACACCACTCAAAATGTATTCATCTATGTTTTAGCTTCGAGCTCTGGCACTGCTGCAAATCTCTGGTCCCCTCTACGAAGGGCCATTCTTTTACTTCCATACTTTTAGGGTTTTTATCATTTATGCCATTGGTTGTGTTTCACTACTCGGGTTTGCTACTAGGAATTTCAACTGCTCAAAAATGCCATAGCTTCGTTAGGCACATGCTAAAAAATTCCACTGGAAACCATTATTGTCAGCTCAAATCCCATTTACCATGTCATAATGACCAAAATACCTATATAACAACATGTCAGCTCTCCTCTATCTCACTATGATAAAGTGTGGGTCCCACTTGATCCCAATAGCATTCTTATTTTCCGTAAAATTATTCGCTTGCTTACTGCTAACAAGTGGGGTGCAAACTTATCATTGTGAGATAGAGAGAGCTGACATGTGGGTATAGGTGTATTTTCATCATATAACATTGTCAATGAGTTTGACCTGAAAATAATGATGTCTAATGGCATTTCTGAGCAAACATCTAATGGAACGATGGCATTTTTTATATATCTAATGGCATTTTTTAGCAAGCATCTCATGAAACGATGGCACTTTTGAGTAGTAGCAATTTCTAATGGGAAAACTGAGTAGTGGGACACAACTAATGGCATAAATGATAAAAACTCTTACTTTTATTGTCGAGTCATCACCTTCTCATTCAGGTGCCAACCTTGAGAGCGCTATTGTCATTCTTAGTTTAACATGCATTGGGTCTAGTTAATGTTGGATGTGAGCATGAATGGGTGTCTTATACCCTTGTCGGTGTCAAAACCGGCCGATCTCGGGTAGGGGTGAGAACACACAAGTATAGGGGATCGCAACATTTTTCGATAAGTAAGAGTGTCGAACCCAACAAGGAGATAAAGGTAGAACAAATATTCCCTCAGGTTCTATCGACCACCGATACAACTCTACGCACGCTTAACGTTCACTTTACCTAGAACAAGTATGAAAGTAGAAGTACTTTGTAGGTGTTGTTGGATAGGTTTGCAAGATAATAAAGAGTACGTAAATAAAAAGTAGGGGCTGTTTAGATAAAGAAACAATAAAGTAAATATAGCGAGTGTGGAAAAGTGGTGGTAGGAGTTGCGAAATTGCCCCTAAGCAATTGACTACTTTACTAGACCGATAGCAAGTATTATGTGGGAGAGGCCACTGCTAGCATGTCATCCCTGACTTGGAATTCTATGCACTTATGATTGGAACTATTAGCAAGCATCCGCAACTACTAATGTTTATTAAGGTAAAACCCAACCATAGCATTAAGATATATTGGTCCCACTTCAATCCCGTATGCATCAATTTCTATGCTAGGTTAAAGCTTCTGTCACTCTTGCCCTCCAATACATAGTCCTATCAACATACAACTAACCCTAGGGTGTGATCCACGCACGCAATCATATGATGGGCACCAAAGGACAGCAACATAACCACAAGAAAATTAAATCAATCATAGCAATTCATCAACCACCGATAGGACAACGAAAATCTACTCAGACATCATAGGATGGCAACACATCATTGGATAATAATATGAAGCATAAAGCACCATGTTCAAGTAGAGGGTACAGCGGGTTGTGGGAGAGTGGACCGCTGTAGATAGAGGGGGGAAGGTGATGGAGATGTTGGTGAAGATGGCGGAGGTGTTGGTGTAGATCGCGGTGATGACGATGGCCCCCGGCGGTGTTCCGGCGCCACCGGAAGCGAGGGGGAGAGAGCCCCCCCTCCTTCTTCTTCCTTGACCTTCTCCCTAGATGGTAGAAGGGTTTCCCCTCTGGTCCATGGCCTCCATGGCACGGGAGGGGCGAGAGCCCCTCCAAGATTGGATCTGTCTCTCTGTCTCTCTCTGTTTCTGTGTTCTCAGATTCTTCCCTTTCACAGTTTCTTATATTCCCGAAGATCCGTAACTCCGATTGGGCTGAAATTTTAACACGATCTTGATCCAGATATTAGCTTTCTTGCGGCGAAAGAAGGGCATCAACCGCCTTACGGGTGGCCCACAAGGGTCAGCGACGTGCCTAGGGGGGGCAGGCGCGCCCCCTGCCTCGTGGCCACCTCGGGCACCGTCTCGCGTGGATTTTTCTTCCCAAAAATCATATATATTACAAAAAAAATCTCCGTCAATTTTTATCCCATTTGGACTCCGTTTGATATGGATATTCCACGAAACAAAAAAACATGCAACAAACAGGAACTGGCGCTGGGCACTGGATCAATATGTTAGTCCCAAAAATAATATAAAAAGTTGCCAAAAGTATATGAAAGTTGTAGAGTATTGGCATGGAACAATCCAAAAATTATAGATATGACGGAGACGTATCAGCATCCCCAAGCTTAATTCCTGCTCGTCCTCGAGTAGGTAAATGATAAAAAAGATAATTTTTGATGTGGAATGCTACCTAGCATAATCTTGATCACGTATCTAATCATGGCATGAATATTAAGATACGAGTGATTCAAAGCAATAGTCTATCATTTGACATAAAAACAATAATACTTAAAGCCTACTAATAAAGCAATCATGTCTTTTCAAACTAACATGGCCAAAGAAAGTTATCCCTACAAAATCATATAGTCTGGCTATGCTCCATCTTCACCACACAAAATATTCACATCATGCACAACCCCGATGACAAGCCAAGCAATTGTTTCATACTTTTGACGTTCTCAAACCTTTTCAACTTTCACACAATACATGAGCATGAGCCATGGACAATATAGCACTATAGTTGGAATAGAATATGATGGTGGAGAAGACAAAAAGGAGAAGATAGTCTCACATCAACTAGGCATATCAACAGGCTATGGAGATGCCTATTAATAGATATCAATGTGAGTGAGTAGGGATTGCCATGCAACGGATGCACTAGAGCTATAAGTGTATGAAAGCTCAGACTGAAAACTAAGTGGGTGTGCATCCAACTTGCTTGCTCATGAAGACCTCGGGCATTTGAGGAAGCCCATCATCGGAATATACAAGCCAAGTTCTATAATGAAAATTACCACTAGTATATGAAAGTGATAACTCAAGAGACTCTCTATATGAAGAACATGGTGCTACTTTGAAGCACAAGTGTGGAAAAAGGATAGTAGCACTGCCCCTTCTCTCTTTTTCTCTCATTTTTTTGTTTTTTTGTTTTTTGTTTGGTGGGCTTCTTTGGCCTCTTTTTTATTTGGGCTTCTTTGGCCTCTTTTATTTTTTTTGTAAAGTCCGTAGTCTCATCCTGACTTATGGGGGAATCATAGTCTCCATCATCCTTTCCTCACTGGGGCAATGCTCTAATAATGATGATCATCACACTTTTATTTACTTACAACTCAATATTACAACTCAATGTCTAGAACAAAGTATGACTCTATATGGATGCTTCCGGCGGTGTACTGGGATGTGCAATGATCTAGCGTAGCAACGACATCAAAAACCGGACAAGCCATGAAAACATCATGCTAGCTATCTTACGATCATGCAAAGCAATATGACAATGAATGCTCAAGTCATGTATATGATGATGATGGAAGTTGCATGGCAATATATCTCGGAATGGCTATGGAAATGCCATGATAGGTAGGTATGGTGGCTGATTTGAGGAAGGTATATGGTGGGTTTATGGTACCGGCGAAAGTTGCGCGGTACTAGAGAGGCTAGCAATGGTGGAAGGGTGAGAGTGCGTATAATCCATGGACTCAACATTAGTCATAAAGAGCTCACAACTTCTTGCAAAAATCTATTAGTCATCGAAACAAAGTACTATGCGCATGCTCCTAGGGGATAGATTGGTAGGAAAAGACCATCGCTCGTCCCCGACCGCCACTCATAAGGAAGACAATCAATAAATAAATCATGCCCCGACTTCTTTACATAACGGTTCACCATACGTGCATGCTACGGGAATCACAAACCTCAACACAAGTATTTCTACAATCCACAACTACCCACTAGCATGACTCTAATATCACCATCTTTATATCACAAAACTATTGCAAGGAATCAAACATATCATATTCAGTGATCTACAAGTTTTATGTAGGATTTTATGACTAACCATGTGAATGACCAATTCCTGTCATCTCTCTAAATAGATATAAGTGAAGCAAGAGAGTTTAATTCTTTCTACAAAAGATATGCCCATGCTCTAACAAATCTAAGTGAAGCAAAACAACATTCTACAAATGATGGTTTTCTATGTAAAGAGAAACAGGCAATCCAAACTTCAAATGATATAAGTGAAGCACATGAAGCATTCTATAAAGCCATACTCAAAAAATATAAGTGAAGTGCATAGAGCATTCTATAAATCAACCAAGTACTATCTCATACCAGCATGGTGCATAAAAGAAAAATGAAAACTAAATGCAAAAGACGCTCCAAGATTGCACATATCGCATGAACGAAACGAATCCGAAAACATACCGATACTTGTTGAAGAAAGAGGGGATGCCTTCTGGGGCATCCCCAAGCTTAGACGCTTGAGTCTCCTTGAATATTTACTTGGGGTGCCTCGGGCATCCCCAAGCTTGAGCTCTTGCCTCTCTTCCTTCTTCTCACATCGAGACCTTCTCGATCATCGAACACTTCATCCACACAAAACTTCAATAGAAAACTCGGTAAGATCCGTTAGTATAATAAAGCAAATCACTACTCTAAGTAATGTTGCAAACCAATTCATATTTTGTTTTTGCATTGTGTCTACTGTAATATAACTTTTTCATGGCTTAATCCATAGATATAAATTGATAGTTTCATCAAAACAAGCAAACTATGCATCAAAAACAGAATCTGTCTAAAACAGAACAGTCTGTAATAATCTGAACATTCACCATACTTCTGATACTTGAAAAATTCTACCAAAATTAGGAAAAATAAACAATTTGTATAGGAAGACAGTGCAAAAATAATCAGAACCATTTGACGTTCCAGCAAAAAAAACCGTAAAATCGTGCACTACAACCAAAGTTTCTGTCCTGCACCGTACAAACCATCAAGCAAATGTAAACATCCTAAAGGCAAACCTTGGCACATTATTTTTATAATACAATGGAATTGTACAAGGGGATAATTATTTTAATTGAAAAGTTTCTGTAATCAAGATTCACAAAGTTTCCATGAGCATGAACAAAGTTCAAGGCTAGCTCCCACTTCAACAATGCTTGTCTTTCTCACTTTCGCTTTCCTTTTTGAAAAAGTTTTGGGTTCCCCTCTTTATTTTTGTTGTTTTTAAACTATATAAAGCACTCAACAGAAATAAATGACTCTCTAAAACTTTCGAGTTGTCTCCCTGGCAGCGCTTTCTTTAAAGCCATTAAGCTAGGCATATAGTGCTCAAGTAGTGAATCCACCCGGATCCCAAGGTATATCAAAGCCAATTTTAATTAACAATGATTTGTAATTTAGTAGTGAGCACAAAGTAACATATATCATGCAACAACAAAGTCTAACTCTCTTCCTATGCATCGGCATGTCATAAAAGAACAATTCATGCACACATAGTAAAGGCCAATGCATAGTATAAAGAGTTTCTTGCAATTTTATCATATTGGAAACATAGAGAGGTGGAGATATAGTTACTCTCTCATAATAATTGCAAGTAGGAGCAGAAAGCACATGCATATTATATTCATCAAAATCATCATGTGCAACGGTAAAAGGCAACCCATCAATATATTCCTTAATAAGAGCAAACTTCTCCGATATAGTGTAGTTTGGAGAATTCAAAAAGATAATAGGACTATCATGTGTGGGTGCAATAGCAACAATTTCATGTTTAACATAAGGAACTATAACAAGTTCATCTCCATAATCATAATTCATATTGGCATCTTGGCCACAAGCATAGCAAGCATCATCAAAAAGGGATATTTCAAGAGAATCAACGGGATCATAACAATCATCATAGCAATCATCCTTCGATAAGCACGGAGGGGAATTAAACAATGTATGAGTTGAAGAGTTACTCTCATTAGAAGGTGGGCATGGGTAGCTAATCCGCTCTTCCTCCTTTTTTTCTTCGCTCTCTTCCTCATCTTTTTCATCCAATGAGCTCACAGTTTCATCAACTTCTTCTTCCATAGATTCCTGCAAAATATTAGTCTCTTATTGGACAGCAGAGACTTTCTCAATAAGCACATTAATTTTGTAATTGGATTCATAATTCTCATAACAATATTTCAGGATAGCTAAATTTTCAGGTCTATAAACAGCATCCTCAAAATCTTCAAACTCTTTAAACATAGATTCAATTTCATAAGCACCCATAAAAGCAACAAATTCTTCTATTTGTTCCATATCATAGTAATCATATATACCATTAGCATAAGAAGCTAAGGCTTTATTATCATTAAATTTGCATAAAAAGGGAAGGTGTGGAGCCTTCATCCTAGAGCAACAAGTATAATCATATCTCAAGCATAGTTGCCTAGCATACCAATTCAATATATGAATTTGATCCCATACTAGTTTCCCTTTTTGTGTCAAGCGGTAATCCCTAAAGTATTCACGTTGATCCAACGTTACTCCCATTACATAATTGAATGGGGTTTTCTCAAGATTATTAAAGTAGTACAAAATATTTTTCACATAACCAGCATCGAGGGTTTTAGGAGGTTCCCCATCTCCATGAGTAGCAAGTACACCTAATTTTTTTGGTATTTCGTGTTCCATATCCATAACTATAGAGAGAGAACAACTAAGAACAGCAAATAAAAATTACTTAGTGATAAAGCAAACAAGGACACACGAGAATATTCACCCCACGCTATTGCTCCCCGGCAACGGCGCCAGAAAAAAGGTCTTGATAACCCACAAGTATAGGGGATCGCAACAGTTTACGATAAGTAAGAGTGTCAAACCCAACGAGGATCTAAAGGTAGAACAAATATTCCCTCAAGTTCTATCGACCACCGATACAACTCTACGCACGCTTAACGTTCGCTTTACCTAGAACAAGTATGAAACTAGAAGTACTTTGTAGGTGTTGTTGGACAGGTTTGCAAGATAATAAAGAGTACGTAAATAAAAAGTAGGGGCTGTTTAGATAAAGAAACAATAAAGTAAGTATAGCGAGTGTGGAAAAGTGGTGGTAGGAGTTGTGAAATTGCCCCTAAGCAATTGACTACTTTACTAGACCGATAGCAAGTATTATGTGGGAGAGGCCATTGCTAGCATGTCATCCCTGACTTGGAATTCTATGCACTTATGATTGGAACTATTAGCAAGCATTCGCAACTACTAATGTTCATTAAGGTAAAACCCAACCATAGCATTAAGATATATTGGTCCCCCTTCAATCCCGTATGCATCAATTTCTATGCTAGGTTGAAGGTTCTGTCACTCTTGCCCTCCAACCTATCAACATACAACTAACCCTAGGGTGTGATCCACGCGCACAATCATATGATGGGCACCAAAGGACAGCAATATAACCACAAGAAAATTAAATCAATCATAGCAATTCATCAACCACCGATAGGACAACGAAAATCTACTCATACATCATAGGATGGAAACACATCATTGGATAATAATATGAAGCATAAAGCACCATTTTCAAGTAGAGGGTACAGCGGGTTGCGGGAGAGTGGACCGCTGTAGATAGAGGGGGGAAGGTGATGGAGATGTTGGTGAAGATGGCGGAGGTGTTGGTGTAGATCGCGGTGATGATGATGGCCCCCGGCGGCGTTCCGGCGCCACCGGAAGCGAGGGGGAGAGAGCCCCCCTCCTTCTTCTTCTTCCTTGACCTTCTCCCTAGATGGGAGAAGGGTTTCCCCTCTGGTCCATGGCCTCCATGGCACAGGAGGGGCGAGAGCCCCTCCGAGATTGGATCTGTCTCTCTATCTCTCTATGTTTCTGCGTTCTCAGATTCTTCCCTTTCACCGTTTCTTATATTCCTGGAGATCCATAACTCCGATTGGGCTGAAATTTTAACACGATCTCTATCCGGATATTAGCTTTCTGGCGGAGAAATAAGGGCATCAACCGCCTTATGGGTAGCCCACGAGGGTCAGGGGTGCGCCCAGGGGGGCAGGCGCGCCCCCCTGCCTCGTGTCCACCTCGGGCACCGTCTCGTGTGGATTTTTCTTCCCCAAAATCATATATATTCCAAAAAAAATCTCCGTCAAATTTTATCCCGTTTGGACTCCGTTTGATATGGATATTCTGCGAAACAAAAAACATGCAACAAACAGGAACTGGCACTGGGCACTGGATCAATATGTTAGTCCCAAAAATAGTATGAAAAGTTGCCAAAAGTATATGAAAGTTGTAGAATATTGGCATGGAACAATCAAAAATTATAGATACGACGGAGACGTATCAAGGGGGTCCCGAATTGTGCGTCTGAGGATCGAAGGTAATAGGAGACAAGGGGACACGATGTTTACCCAAGTTCGGGCCCTCTTAAGGGAGGTAAAACCCTACGTCCTTCTTGATTGTATTTGATGAGTATAGGGGTTACAAGAGTTGATCTATCTCGAGATCGTAATGGCTAAACCCTAGATGTCTAGCCTATATGAATTCTGATAGCCTCTACGGACTAACCCCTTTGGTTTATATAGATACCGGAGGGGCCTAGGGTTGTACAGAGTCGGTTTACAGTGAAAGGAAACTACACATCCGGACGCAAACTTGCCATCCACACAAAGGAGAGTCCATCCGGACACGGGGGAAGGCCTTCTACCTTGTATCTTCATGGCCCATCAGTCCGGCTCACAACACACGGGCCAGACTCTCGAGGACCCATTAGTCCAAGACTCCCTCAGTAGCCCCTGAACCAGTCTTCAATGACAATGTGTTCGGATCGTAGATTGTCTTTGGCATTGCAAGGCGGGTTCCTTCTCCGCATATTTCAAAGCAGTCTTCTGAGAAAAAGAACTATATCCGGCTCTGTATAACAGTTACGACGTCAACCACAAGGGTACAATACTTAATCAAGATAAGGTATGTCTACTGACAACTTTTTCGGTGAAATGTTATGTCAGGCCTTTTTATTATTTCGAACCATTTTTGGCCTCCCGCTTCATGTTTCAAGGTGCAGCCTCCATTGACATGTCTTGTCAAAGCAGAGATCGTGTCCCCTTATTGCGAGATTTTCATCAATACGGGTTTGGGTAATCCAACCGTGCCATTCACATGATCCCTTGGGAACAGGCGAGTTTTAAAGCTTGTGGGGGGCGCTTGATATTCACTGCCTATATAAGTGGATAAAGATCCATCTTTTTACCCCATGCCTTCTTCCTTCCTCGGCCTTCCCATACTCGAGCTCCAGCGCCCAAGCTTCAACCTTTCCCACCGCCCAACCTTCAACCTTTCCCACCGCCCAACCTCTCCAGCTATGTCCGGATCCGGCTTGCAGGGCAAGTGGATGACCTCCTCCGTCACGGAGAAGGACATTAAGGAACTCCGGGAGGCGAGGTACTTGATCACGTAAATCGCACACAGGCTCCCGGCCAAAGAGCAAGTCATCCCCACTCCAGATCCCGGCGAGAGGGTTGTGTTCATCCCTCACTTTCTCCGCGGACTAGGGTTTCCACTTCACCCTTCTGTCTGTGGCCTCATGTTCTATTACGAGCCAGATTTCCACGATCTAGCCCCAAACTCCTTCCTCCACATCTCAACGTTTATCGTCGTGTGCGAGGCACTCCTCCGCATTCCACCCCATTTCGTCCTATGGCTCAAAGTCTTCAATGTGAAGCTGAAGGTGGTTGACGGGCAGCATGCCGACTGCGGCGGCGCCATGGTGAGCAAACTCTCCAACACTACTTCGCCCAAAGGAGCCTTCGTGGAGACCGTTAAGGTGTGGTAGCAGGAGTGGTTCTACATCACCGAACCCCGCGGTACCAAATGGGTGGGCGCTCCTGAATTTAGATCTGGGCCCCCTATGCGGCTCACATCATGGACCAACAAGGGTCTGGACTGGGGGTCGACCGACGAAGTGATGATGCTGCAGAAGCACATCAAGAGTGTGATAAATAAGCACACTAGTCTCACCGACGTGATTCAGGTGATGCTCTTCCGCCGGATCCTCCCGTGCCAACGACGGCCTCTCTGCATGTGGGAGTTTAATCCGGAGGCCCCCGGACCTTGCAACGCCTCTTTGGTACAACACACGAAGAGATCTGGAAACTGCTTTTCAAGGCCTAGAAGATGTGGCCGGAGAAGACCGAAGACATCGATCTCGACAGCGCGAATCCGGCTACTGAGGTAGGCTTTTTTACTTCCGAACATAATTTCAGTCCATAAGTCAAAGGGTATACTGAGATGCCCATTCCTTATTTAGGGCTGGACAGCAAGGTGGAGCGGATCAGGTGTCCGACGCCGCTACCCGAAAACCCAGCCACTCCTCTATTAACGAGGATTCTGGTCCTGGCGCCTTATCAGGCGCCGGAGAAGAAGGCCAAGAAGAAGGGCAAGGAGGCCAAAGGTGGCCTCTGCCGTAAAGGCACTTCGGACGCCGTGTCCGGAGATACCGAAGCTCTCTCCTCCCACGAGGGAGATGAATATGAAGAGGAGGAGGAGGAAGAAAGCAATTCTCCCCTCAAGGGGAGGAAGAATAAAAGGGGGGCCTCCATAGACCCAGCGGCGGGGGCGTCCACGAGGGGGAAGATATCCGTCTCGGATGGCTTAGATTCAGATGCCAAAGCCATCCTCGAGTGGCGCCCCAGGTCGAAGCCCCTGGCCGCATCGTAAGTATCCAAGGATACTGTACATATATCCGGTTTTTGTGATTGTAATTCTAACACATTTGTATTGTGTGCTTCAGTCTGGCCCACGATCTCCCCCAATTATCATCATCTTCGGGGAACTCACTGGAGCCGGGGATGGTGGAGAGCGAGACGCCTCTGTGAGCCTCCCCGCCAACCACTACAGACGACACTGAAGTGTTGTCCTGA
The DNA here is from genome assembly GCF_003073215.2 of Triticum urartu. Classification (NCBI taxonomy): domain Eukaryota; kingdom Viridiplantae; phylum Streptophyta; class Magnoliopsida; order Poales; family Poaceae; genus Triticum; species Triticum urartu. Next base: position 536,067,669 of record NC_053023.1, on the reverse strand, counting down.
AGAGCCTCTCCAGGCCATGGAGAGGTGTGGGAGGCCGCCAAGACGGCGCTAGAGGGTAACACCTCGGCTGCCGAGAACATGGGGGAACCAACCCCCATGGAGACTGACGACGGGGGCCATGACCAATCCGGCACCCAGCCGAACACCATTCCGGAGACCCACACGGCTCAATCGAGCGAGCAACCCCCTTTGAAGGAGGGGGGAGCGTCGACTCCACCGGCGACCTCCATCAATCTGGAGGTGCCGAACACTTTGGTGGAAGCACTTCGACGTGCTTCCATCATGGAGGAGCACCATACCCTGATGAGTATGGTGGTTGAGAAGATTCAGTCTGCTAAGAGCGGGCCGAACGAAGCCTTCACCAGCCTACTAACGGGCTTTGAGGTATGCGACGTAAGATGCTTTTTCATATGAAGGAAATATGCATGTATATAGTAGCCCCTGAGACTCTATTCAGTTTTGGAAATAAGCCCAACAGAAGATCAAATGATTATCGCAGAAGGTAAGGTACATATCTATTGAATGAACAGGCTTCCTTGTTGGCGACGACCGCCCAGGCCGCTGAAGTTTCTGAATTCAAGCTGAAGCTGAAGCTGGCCGATGATGACCTCGACCGCATTAACAAGTTGTTCGATGAGGCGCAAGGTATGTTTTTTTAAAGGTTGTTTATACGACTGAAATTATATGCGAATGTGGAGTTTAAACTCACACACTTTGTTATGTAAATGATTGCAGGCAGTGCGGCCGAGGTCGAGACCCTCAAGGGTGCCCTATCGCAAGCCAAAGAGCAGGTGAGGGTGAGTAAAGCGGCTACTGATAAAGCGGCTGCAGACTTAAAGGCCGAGCAGGCTGCCCGCCGCCAATATAAGGAGAGGGTGACCGAAGTCGAGTAAGAGCTCAAGGACGCTCCCGGTAAGTGTGAGGCCTTGGAGGAGAAGAATAAGGCCCAAGTAGTCGAACTCACCAAGGCTCCCCAAGAGGCCAAGGAGGCGCGGACTGAGTCCCGGGCGGCTCGCGAGGAGATCAATGTTAGGGAACGTAGTATTTAAAAAAAATTCCTACGATCACGCAAGATCTATCTAGGAGAAGCATAGCAACGAGCAGGGAGAGTGTGTCCACGTACCCTCGTAGACCGAAAGCGGAAGCGTTTAATAACATGGTTGATGTATGATAACCCACAAGTATAGGGGATCAATTGTAGCCTCTTTCGATAATTAAGAGTGTCGAATCCAACAAGGAGCTAAAGGTAGAATAAATATTCCCTCAAGTTATATCGACCACCGATACAACTCTACGCACGCTTAACATTCGCTTTACCTAGAACAAGTATGAAACTAGAAGTACTTTGTAGGTGTAACGGGATAGGTTTGCAAGAATATAAAGAGCACGTAAATAAAAACTAGGGGCTGTTTTAGGTAAAGAAGCAATAAATTTAGTATAGCGAGTGTGGAAAAGTGGTGGTAGGAGTTGCTAAATTGTCCCTAAGCAATTGACTACTTTACTAGACCGATAGCAAGTTTTATGTGGGAGAGGCCACTGCTACCATGTCATCCCTGACTTGGAATTCTATGCACTTATGATTGGAACTATTAGCAAGCATCCGCAATTACTAACGTTCATTAAGGCAAAACCCAACCATAGCATTAAGATATATTGGTCCCCCTTCAATCCCGCATGCATCAATTTCTATGCTAGGTTGAAGCTTCTGTCACTCTTGCCCTCCAATACATAGTCCTATCAACACACAACTAACCGTATGGTGTGATCCATGCGTGCGCTCATATGATGGGCACCAAAGGACAGCAACATAGCCACAAGCAAATTAAACCAATCATAGCAATTCACCAATTACCGATAGGACAACAAAAATCTACTCAGACATTATAGGATGGCAACACATCATTGGATAATGATATGAAACATAAAGCACCATGTTCAAGTAGAGGGTACAGCGGGTTGCAGGAGAGTGGACCGTTGTTGATAGATGGGGGAAGGTGATGAAGATGTTGGTGAAGATGACGGAGGTGTTGTTGTAGATCGCCGTCACATGATGATGGCCTCGGCGGCATTCCGGCGCCACCGGGAGAGAGGGGGAGAGGGCCCCCTTCTTCTTCTTCTTCCTTGATCTTCTCCCTAGATGGGAGAAGGGTTTCCCCTCTAGTCCATGGCCTCCATGGTGGCGGAGGGGCGAGAGCCCCTCCGAGATTGGATCTGTCTCTCTGTCTCTCTTTGTTTCTGCGTTCCAGATTCTGTCCTTTCACCGTTTATTATATTCCTGGAGATCCCTAACTCCGATTGGGCTGAAATTTTAACACGATTTCTATCCAGATATTGGATTTCTTGCTGCGAAAGAAGGGCACCAACCAACTTAAGGGGTGGCCACTAGGGCCTAGGGCGCGCCCCTCACCCTCGTGGGCCCCTCGGGCATCGTATCGTGTTGATTCTTCTTCCCAAAAATCACATATATTCCAAAAAAATCGTCGTCAGTTTTTATCCTGTTTGGACTCCATTTGATACGGATTTTCTGTGAAACAAAAAACATGCAACAAACAGGAACTGGCACTGGGCACTGGATCAATATGTTAGTCCCCAAAAATAGTATAAAAAGATGCCAAAAGTATATAAAAAGTTGTATAATATTGGCATGGAACAATCAAAAATTATAGATACGACAGAGACGTATCAGCATCCCCAAGCTTAATTCCTGCTCGTCCTTGAGTAGGTAAATTGTAAAAAAGATAATTTTTGATGTGGAATGCTACCTAGCATAATCTTGATCATGTAATCTAATCATGGTATGAATATTAAGACACGAGTGATTCAAAGCAATAGTCTATAATTTGACATTAAGACGATAATACTTCAAGCATACCAACCAAGCAATTATGTCTTCTCAAAATAACATAGCCAAAGATAGCTCATCCCTACAAAATCATATAGTTTGGCCATGCTTCATTTTCGTCACACAGAATGCTCCCATCATGCACAACCCCGATGACAAGCCAAGCAATTGTTTCATACTTTAGTATTTCCAAACTTTTCCAACTTTCACGCAATACATGAGTGCGAGCCATGGAGATAGCACTATGGGTGGAATAGAATATGATGATGGAGGTTGTGTGGAGAAAACATAAAGGGAGAAAGTCTCACATCGACGCGGCTAATCAACGGGCTATGGAGATGCCCATCAATTGATGTCAATGTGAGGAGTAGGAATTGCCATGCAACGGATGCACTAAGAGCTATAAGTGTATGGAAGCTCAAACTAGAAACTAAGTGAGTGTGCATCCAACTTGCTTGCTCATGAAGACCTCGGACATTTGAGGAAGCCCATCATTGGAATATACAAGCCAAGTTCTATAATGAAAATTCCCACTAGTATATGAAAGTGATAGCTCAAGAGACTCTCTATATGAAGAACATGGTGCTACTTGAAGGAAATATGCCCTAGAGGCAATAATAAAGTTGTTATTTATATTTCCTTATATCATGATAAATGTTTATTATTCATGCTAGAATTGTATTAACCGGAAACTTAGTACATGTGTGAATACATAGATAAACAGAGTGTCACTAGTATGCCTCTACTTGACTAGCTCGTTGAATCAATGATGGTTATGTTTCTTGACCATAGACATGAGTTGTCATTCGATCAACGGGGGATCACATCATTAGAGAATTATGTGATTGAGTTGACCCATCGGTTAGCTTAGCACGATGATCGTTTTGTTTGTTGCTATTGCTTTCTCCATAACTTATACATGTTCCTATGACTATGAGATCATGCAACTCCCGAATACCGGAGGAACACTTTGTGTGATATCAAACGTCACAACATAACTGGGTGACTATAAAGATGCTCTACAAGTGTATCCGTTGGTGTTTTTTGAGTTGGCATAGATCGAGATTAGGATTTGTCATTCCGAGTATCGGAGAGGTATCTCTGGGCCCTCTCGGTAATGCACATCACTATAAGCCTTGCAAGCAATGTGACTAATGAGTTAGTTACAGGATGATGCATTACGGAACGAGTAAAGAGACTTGGTCATATCGAGATTGAACTAGGTATTGAGATACCACGATCGAATCTCGGGCAAGTAACATACCAATGACAAAGGGAACAACATATGTTGTTATGCGATTTGACCGATAAAGATCTTTGTAGAATATGTAGGAACCAATATGAGCATCCAGATTCCGCTATTGGTTATTGACCGGAGATGAGTCTCGGTCATGTCTACATAGTTCTCGAACCCGTAGGGTCCGCACACTTAACTTTCTGTGACGATTTGTATTATGAGTTATGTGATTTGATGACCGAAGTTTGTTCGGAGTCCCGGATGAGATCGGGGACATGACAAGGAGTCTCGAAATGGTCGAGACGTAAAGATCAATATATTGGAAGGCTATATTCGGACATCGGAAAGGTTCCAAGTGATTCGGGTATTTTTCGGAGTACCAGAGAGTTACGGGAATTCGTATTGGGCCTTAGTGGGCCATACGAGAAAGGAGAGAAAGGCCTCAAGGGTGGCCGCGCGCCTTCCCCATGGACTGGTTTGAATTGGATTAGGGAAAGGGGCGCCCCTTCCTTCCTTCTCCTTCTCCCTTCCATTTTTCCTATTCCATGTGGGAGGTGGAATCCTACTAGGACTAGGGAGTCCTAGTAGGACTCCACACTTTGGGCGCGGCCTATGAGGGCCGGCCTCCTCCTCCCTCCATCCTTTATATACGTGGACAGGGGGCACCCCATAGACACACAAGTTGATCATTGATCCCTTAGCCGCATGCGGTGCCCCCTCCACCATATTCCACCTCGGTCGTATCATCGTAGTGCTTAGGCGAAGCCCTGCGATGGTAGCATCATCATCACCGTCATCACGCCGTCGTGCTGACGAAGCTCTCCCTCGACACTCAGCTGGATCGAGAGTTCGTGGGACGTCACCGAGCCGAACCTGTGTAGATCACGAAGGTGTCGTACCGTCGGTGCTAGGATTGGTCGAATTGTGAAGACGTTCGACTACATCAACCGCGTTGTCATAACGCTTCCTCTTACGGTCTACGAGGGGTACGTGGACAACACTCTTCCCCTCTCGTTGCTATGCATCACCATGATAGATCTTGCGTGTGCATAGGATTTTTTTTAAATTACTGCGTTACCCAACACTACTCTAAAGCACAAGTGTGGTAAAAGGATAGTAACATTGCCCCTTCTCTCTTTTCTCTCATTTTTTTGTTTTTTTGTTTCTTTGGTGGTCTTCTTTGGCCTCTTTTTTTGGGCTTCTTTGGCCTCTTTTATTTTTTTAAGTCCGGAGTGTCATCCCAACTTGTGGGGGAATCATAGTCTCCATCATCCTTTCCTCACTGGGGCAATGCTCTAATAGTGATGATTATCACACTTTTATTTACTTACAACTCAATATTACAACTCGATGTCTAGAACAAAGTATGACTCTATATGAATGCGTACGGCGGTTTACCGGGGTGTGCAATGATCTAGCGTAGCAAAGATATCAAAAAAACGGACAAGCCATGAAAATATCATGCTAGCTATCTTACGATCATGCAAAGCAATATGACAATGAATGCTCAGGTCATGTATATGATGATGATGGAAGTTGCATGGCAATATATCTTGAAATGGCTATCAAAATGCCATAATAGGTAGGTATGGTGGCTGTTTTGAGGAAGATATAAGGAGGCTTATGTGTGATAGAGTGTATCATATCACGGGTTTTGGATGCACCGGCGAAGTTTGCACCAACTCTCAAGGTGAGAAAGGGCAATGCACGGTACCGAAGAGGCTAGCAATGATGGAAGGGTGAGAGTGCGTATAATCCATGGACTTAACATTAGTCATAAAGAACTCACATACTTATTGCAAAAATCTACAAGTCATCAAAACCAAGAACTACGCGCATGCTCCTAGGGGGATAGATTGGTAGGAAAAGACTATCGCTCGTCCCCGACCGCCACTCATAAGGAAGGCAATAAAAGAAACACCTCATGCTTCAAATTTGTCACACAACGGTTACCATACGTGCATGCTACGCGACTTGCAAACCTCAACACAAGTATTTCTCAGTTTCACAATTACTCAACCAGCACGACCCTAATATCACCACTTTATATCGCAAAACTATTGAAAGGGATCAAACATATCATAATCAGTGATCTACAAGTTTTGTGTAGGATTTTATGACTAACCATATGAATGACCAATTCCTGTCATCTCTCTAAATAGATATAAGTGAAGTAAGAGAGTTTAATTCTTTCTACAAAAGATATGCCCACACTCTAAAAAATATAAGTGAAGCAAAAGAGCATTCTACAAATGGAGGTTTTTTATGTGAAGAGAAACAGTCAATCCAAACTTCAAATGATATAAGTGAAGCACATGAAGCATTCAAAGCCATACTCAAAAGATATAAGTGAAGTGCAAAGAGCATTCTATAAATCAACCATGGACTATCTCATACCAGCATGGTGCATAAAATAAAAGTGAAAACTAAACGCAAAAGACGCTCCAAGATTTGCACATATCACATGAACGAAACGAATCTGAAAACATACCGATACTTGTTGAAGAAAGATGGGATGCCTTCCGGGGCATCCCCAAGCTTAGATGCTTGAGTCTCCTTGAATATTTACTTGGGGTTCCTTGGGCATCCCTAAGCTTGATCTCTTGCCCCTCCATCTTCTCCTCACATCGATACCTCCTCGATCTTCGAACACTTCATCCACACAAAACTCAATAGAAAGCTCGGTAAGCTCCATTAGTATAATAAAGAAAATCACTACTCTAAGTACTGTTGCAAACCAATTCATATTTTGTTTTTGCATTTTAGCTACTATAATATAACTTTTCCATGGCTTAATCCATTGATAGAAATCGATGGTTCATCAAAACAAGCAAACTATGCATCAAAAACAGAATCTGTCTTAAACATGACAGTCTGTAGTAATCTGAACATTCACCATACTTCTGGTACTTCACAAATTCTGACAAAATTAGGAAAAATAAAAAATTTGTATAGAAAGATAGTGCAAAATGTTTCAGAACAGTTTGACGTTCCAGGAAAAAAATGTAAAATCGCGCACTACAACCAAAGTTTCTGTTTTGCACCGCACAAACCAACAAACAATGTAAACATCCTAAAGGAAAATCTTGGCACATTATTTTTATTTTTAAACTTTATAAAAGCACACAACGCAAATAAATGACTCTCTAAAACTTCTGGGTTGTCTCCCTGGCAGCGCTTTCTTTAAAGCCATTAAGCTAGGCATATAGTGCTCAAGTAATGGATCCACCCGGATCCCAAGGTATATCAAAGCCAATTTTAATTAACAATGATTTGTGATTTAGTAGTTAGCACAACGTAACATATATCATGCAACAACGAAGTCTAACTCTCTTCCTATGCATCGCCATGTCATAAAAGAACAATTCATGCACACATAGTAAAGGCCAATGCATACTATAAACAGTTTCTTGCAATTTTATCATATTGGAAACATGGAGAGGCGGAGATGTAGTTCCTCTCTCATAATAATTGAAAATAGGAGCAGAAAGCACATGCATATTATATCTATCAAAATCATCATGTGTAGTAGTAAAACACAACCCATCAATATAATCCTTAATAAGGGTAAACTTCTCCGATATATTGTAGTCAGGAGAATTCAAAAAGATAATAGGACTATCATCCGTGGGTGCAATAGCAACAATTTCATGTTTAACATAAGGAACTATAGCAAGTTCATCTCCATAAGCATAATTCATATTGGCATCTTGGCCACAAGCATAGCAAGCATCATCAAAAAGGGATATTTCAAAAGAATCAACGGGATCATAACAATCATCATAGCAATCATCCTTCGGTAAATACGAAGGGAAATTAAACAATGTATGAGTTGAAGAGTTACTCTCATTAGAAGGTGGGAATGGGTAGCTAATCCGCTCTTCCTCCTTTTGTTCTTCGCTCTCCTCATCATCTTTTTCATCCAATGAGCCCCCAGTTTCATCAATTCCTTCTTCCATAGACTCCTGCAAAATATTAGTCTCTTCTTGAACGGCGGAGACTTTCTCAATAAATTCATCAATATCATAATTTTTTTATAATTCTCATAGAAATATTTAAGGATAGAAAAATTTTCAGGTCTATAAACTAAATCATGAAAATCTTCAAACTCTTTAAACAAAGATTCAATTTCACAAGCACCCTTAAAAGCAACAAATTCTTCTAGTCGTTCCACATCATAGTAATCATATATACCATTAGCATAAGAAGCTAAGGTTTCATTAACATTAAAATTGCATGAAAATGGAAGGTGTGGAGCCTTCATCCTAGAGCAACAAGTATAATCATATCTCAAGCATAGTTGCCGAGCATACCAATGCAACATATAAATTTGATCCCAAAATAGTTTCCCTTTTTGAGTCAAGCGATAATCCCTAAAGTATTCACGTTGATCCAACGTGTCTCCCATTACATAATTGAATGGAGTTTTCTCAAGATTATTAAAGTAGTGCACAATATCTTTCACATAATGAGCATCGAGGGTTTTAGGATGTTCCCCATCTCCATGAGTAGCAAGTAAACCTAATTTGTTTTGGTATTTCGTGTTCCATATTCATAACTAAAGATAGAGAACAACTTAGAACAGCAAATAAAAATTACTAAGTGATAAAGCAAAAAAGCACACACGAGCATATTCACCCCACTCTATAACTCCCCGGCAACGGCGCCAGAAAAAGGTCTTGATAACCCAGAATTATAGGGGATCAATTGTAGCCTCTTTTGATAAGTAAGAGTGTCGAAACCAACGAGGAGCTAAAGGCAGAATAAATATTCCCTCAAGTTCTATCGACCACCGATACAACTCTACGCACAATTAATGTTCGCTTTACCTAGAACAAGTATGAAACTAGACATACTTTGTAGGTGTAACAGGATAGGTTTGCAAGAATATAAAGAGCACGTAAATAAAAACTAGGGGCTGTTTTAGGTAAAGATGCAATAAAGTTAGTATAGCGAGTGTGGAAAAGTGGTGGCAGGAGTTGCGAAATTGTCCATAAGCAATTGACTACTTTACTAGACCGATAGCAAGTTTTATGTGGAGAGGCCACTGCTAGCATGTCATCCCTGACTTGGAATTCTATGCACTTCTGATTGGAACTATTAGCAAGCATCTGCAACTACTAATGTTCATTAAGGTAAAACCCAACCATAGCATTAAGATATATTGGTCCCCCAAAAATAGTATAAAAAAAGTTGCCAAAAGTATATGAAAGTTGTATAATATTGGCATGGAACAATCGAAAATTATAAATACGACGGAGACGTATCAATGTAGTCGAACTTCTTCGCGATCCAACCGATCCAAGTACCGAACGCACGGCACCTCCGCGTTCAGCACACGTTCAGCTGATGACGTCCCTCGAGCTCTTGATCCAGTTGAGGACGAGGGAGAGTTCCTTCAGCACGACGGCATGGTGACGGTGATGATGAAGTTACCGGCGCAGGGCTTCGCCTAAGCACTACGACGATATGACCGAGGTGTGTAACGGTGGAGGGGGCACCGCACACGGTTCAGAGAAACTTGTGTGTTCCAGGGTGCCCCCTGCCCCCGTATATAAAGGAGGGGAGAGGGAGGCCGGCCGGCCCCTGTAGGGCGTGCCAGGAGAGAGGAGTCCTACTAGGACTCCAAGTCCTAGTAGGATTCCACCTAGAGGAAGGGGAAAGAAGGAAGGGAGAGGGGGAGGGAAGGAAAGGGGGGCGCCGCCCCCTTCCCCTAGTCCAATTCGGACCCTAGGAGGGGGGTGCGCGGCCAGCTCCTTGTGTCCCTTCTCTCTCCCCACTAAGGCCCATGAAGGCCCATTAGTTCCCCCGAGGGGTTCCGATAACCCTCTGGCACTCCGATAGTTATGCGGTACCTCGGAACTCATCCGGTGTCCGAATAACATCGTCCAATATATCAATCTATATGTCTCGACCATTTCGAGACTCCTCGTCATGTCCGTGATATCGTCCGGGACTCCGAACAAACTTCGGTCATCAAATCACATAACTCATAATACAAATCTTCAACAAACATTAAGTGTGCGGACCCTACGGGTTCGAGAACTATATAGACATGACCGAGACACATCCCCGGTCAATAACCAATAGTGGAACCTGGATGCTCATATTGGTTCCTACATATTATACGAAGATCTTTATCGGTCAAACCGCATAACAACATACATTGTTCCCTTTGTCATTGGTATGTTACTTGCCCGAGATTCGATCGTCGGTATCACCATATCTAGTTCAGTCTCGTTACCGGCAAGTATCTTTACTCGTTCCGTAATGCATCATCCCTCAACTAACTAATTAGTCACATTGCTTGCAAGGCTTATAGTGATGATCATTACCGAGAGGGCCCAGAGATACCTCTCCAATACACGAAGTGACAAATCCTAATATCGATCTGTGCCAACTCAACAAACACCATCGGAGACACTTGTAGATCATCTTTATAATCACCCAATTACGTTGTGACGTTTGATAGCACACAAGGTGTTCCTCCGGTATTCGGGAGTTGCATAATCTCATAGTCAGAGGAACATGTATAAGTCATGAAGAAAGCAATAGCAATAAAACTAAATGATCATTATGCTAAGCTAATGGATGGGTCTTATCCATCACATCTATACCTATACTAATTACAGACTCCCAACAAATTACCACGTTAATTAGAAATTAGGAGCCGTTAATTTGGTGGGACCAATGAGTTATTACGGTGTAGATCCACACGCACCAATATACATCATGGCTGAAGTTTTGGTCAATTGTGAAAAAAAAGTTATAGCTTCAAGGCCCACAATCATTCGTTTGATACAAAAAAATACAGCAGATATCCTAATCCACCGTTTATTCCTTCTCTAATCAATGCAATCTCAGTTCAAAAATAATAATGCAATTTCTATCTCTTCCTTAAAAATGCAATCTCTATCTCTTCTGAAGAAAAAACAATCTTAAACTACATCTTTTTTTGCGGAAAAATCACAATATACACCTGATCTACTCCATGGTCTCTTCCTCTTTGGTTCTCCATGGTATCTTCCTCCCAACTTCATGGACTCTTCCTATTCTCCATCGTCGCACTATCCACACGTGGAAAAGAAATCCATCAATGGCTTCTTCCTCTTCACCATGATCTCTCTCTCTCTCCGCCAATGAAAAACATGCGTAACCCCTCTCAAGCTGAACAAAGTAAGTTGGGCATTGATTCGGTGTGCTCAAGGAGGTTATCAGATCAAACAAATTCCTCATCCAGATCAGCAGGTTCGTTTTCTTTCCAGTTTACGCTTCAATCTACTGTTACTTTTTGATTGAATTTGGATCTCTCCCCGACATCTCTTCTTGATGTCTCCAGGTCATGTTGTTGTTAACATACATCTAGATTGTTGCTGCCATGGGCAGTGGTTCCTTCTCGGCCCGTTCTCTCTCCTACACTGTGTTCACGTGCATGGCATCGCGTTTCCAGACAGAAGGGTTGAACCGACGTTAATTCTAGGGGTTAGAAAGTTTCTCTCTATCCGAGTGATCTTTGGGATTGGTGGACACACTTGGTTTCTCAATTCCTCTTAAGAAGAAAATAATTAATAAGCTTCTCCTTGACGATCTGCCAGGGAGCATTAAGAAGATGGTCTATCATGGACGAAATTCTATCTGGAAGTCATGCAATCTCAGAATTCTGTCCTTCATATATAGGTTTGTGTCACAACTGCAAGGAGAAGAAGCCTCCTCTGCCTGTACGTGGCCAGTGGCCTCATGGGTCAATTTCCTACTCAGCTGCTGCGGACGGCGGCCAATGTTTCTGTCATCTCTTCTCTTTTCATGGTACATTATCCCTTGGTCCTCCACGAATGAGTCTTGCAAGCATCTACTAACGTATTCATCCCCTCATGTACATACTGAGCAGTTTATTCTCTAGGCCTATAAATAAACTAATTACGAATGTGTTGTTAATAGCTGGTGGCGCCTTAGTTCCATAGGCACATGACACAGATATATCTAGATTATAATCTGGGACGTGTGTACCCTATAGGTGCAGATGCCAAAAGTATGAACTGACTTTCCAAAAGTCTAGGCTACCCTTATTGGAAAAAGATAATCCAATTTGAGTTACGTGTAATAATGCCTCTTAAGGATTGGTTGGCAGTCAGGCCGCCAAGAGCTGCAGGGAGAAAGTATTATTGGGAAGGGTGGTGGCAAGGGCGCCCGGGTTGTACTGGTAGGTGCTGTTGGATGTGTAGTTTTTACTGTTACCATAGAGCTGGACCGTGTTGTATTCTAGATGCCTTTCCTTGCAAAACATTGGTCCACACTAATAAATTTTGTGGTAATCACGTGATTGAAAGTTTGGTCAATCTGATCAGAATAGACTATGTGCTATATTGAGGTTGGAATTGGCGTAAATACTGATCAGCAGCATGGATGTATACCATATTTTGTTCATTTTTTCACGTGCTATGTCTATTGTGTTCATATGCAGCTTTTTTTTTCAACTGTAGACATGCGAGAGTTTTATTGAGTTCCGACGGATTGGTTAGTTTCTCTTATCAGAAGTGCTGATTTTGTTTGTTAATTTACCACATGCAAGTTCACTCGAGACAATATTTATGCCATGAGTATCATACATAAAGCATGATTGCCAAGAATCAGCAACATATCACTCAGTGTAATATTGATCTAGCTTCTGTCACACGGAAAACAAAAATTGATCCAACAGGCTAGATCGTCAGCTCACGTGGTGCATCATAATTCACCAGCGGCACTGGGACTCTCCATCGATTGCTCTACTTCTCATCATATGGTAGATGGAGTGTGCCGTCAGCATGCAACAAGGCCTCTCGCTGTAGGTACCAATAACTTGCATGCATGAATGATGGCTTTTGATTATAGTATGTATGCTATATAAAATAAATAAAAATTAATAGCATATATTCCCACGGATATCAATAATGACAAGTTCTCGGCCCATTGCCCGCATTGCCTCTTCTCATCACTATGTACACCATCAGCCAGGATGCAACAACACATGCATAAGATATCACGCATGAAAATCTTGAAGTATGTGGTTAATTATGTTGGACAAATGGTACTCAAAATATTAATTTATTATTTTGATATTGTTCATGGAAGTGGTAGCACCTTTTAATAATTTAATTAGATCATGATGTCAGATAGTTTTGCATTACGAGAAGCAGTACATTGAGACAGAATTAGTCATAAATGTATTTTATTTTGTATTTCTTTATGTTGATCGAAACATGATCTGATAAAAGAAACTCATTTTAGTTTGACATTTGTAGTACAACATAGCACAATTACGCATTCTGTGCAGTATATTTTACAAATTTATGAAACATAGCATATCCCAAGTTGGACATGTGAAATGCCTGCTGGTACAAACTTGATGTCTACCTAAGTTACATAAAATGAGTATGTAATAATTAGTTACGATGATATGACAAATTTGTGTGAGAATAACCTTCTATTCCATAGTTACTTGCATCCATAACCAAATCGTGTGGATTGTCCTAGCAAAAAGTTACATAATAATTTTGATATCCACATATATTATAATGATAAGATTTTTATAGTATGTCTGTCATATGCAATAATAGAATTCAAGGTATTTTATCATCCAATTTTCATCAACGTGTTTGTTGCTTCCTCACTATTCTTTCATTAAATCATTTTTCATAATGTATAGTTCACAGTCGAATAGAATTTATGCAGATTAACATAGCTACAACTCATAGCATGGTATGCAATTCAATATTCTTACAATGTCCATATCATTTAACCGCATAATTTCTTATAGGAATTCAGTTAATTTCATTTTATGAATAATACCTAGATGGAAACACAAATAGGATGAAAGTGCTCACATATCTATCGTCTAGGGGACATGGTACTATGTGCTTTCAAACTTCACACTTTAAGCCAGCTCTGAAAAGAAAGAAAGAAACCTACTTACAAATTTTGTAATAATTATTCATTCTATGTAGTGTATAGGCATGCAATCCCTACATAACTAGGATAAAATTCGGACTAAATTAATATGACTAACACTAAAATGAAATTAAATGTATATGTTTGTTCAAATATATTAATACCAAAATTTAAAATTTAAATTTAAAATTATCTATATATTGTATTGGCATGCAATCCCTACATAAGTAGGATAAGATATGGACTAAAATGGTATAGTGTGAATAACACCGAAATGAAATGAAATGTATATGTTCGTTTGACCTATATTAATACCAAATTTCAAATTATAAATGGTTTCATGCGTGTTGGACGCTAAACAAGATCCAAAATCCACAAAGTTGCAATTAAATATATATATTATAAAAAACTAGCCCATGCGGATGCACGGGTTGGCGACTAGTCATTCTCTAATGATGTGATCCCATTCATCAAATGACAACACATGTCTATGGTCAGGAAACTTAACCATCTTTGATTAACGAGCTAGTCTAGTAGAGGCATACTAGGACACTCTGTTTGTCTATGTATTCACACATTTACTAAGTTTCTGGTTAATACAATTCCAGCATGAATAATAAACATTTATCATGATATAAGGAAATATAAATAACAACTTTATTATTGCCTCTAGGGCATATTTCCTTCAATCAAGCAGGCTGAATAGATAGCGGCTGGTAAGCCTTTCTTTTGCAGAGTAAATTCAGCAGTAAAAAAAATGCCCTGCTTACTCAACTATGGAGTTCTCCAAACGTGTTTGTGGATCTTCCGAAGAACGCCGTCGATGCTGCGAAGTTTTCCGGGCCCAAGAGGGGAACACGACGGAGAAACTCTTCTGGTCGCAATACCTGGCGCTGGAACGTCCAGTGCTGTTGAACGACCAGATGATGCAGCTGGCGGAGCTACATTGGATGTCCGGCCTGGCCATGAAGGACAACATAGTCCGGCTATGGCTAGCCGAACCCATTCCTAGCAGCTACTTCGGCCTGGTCAAGCGGCTCGCCGACGCCCTACCCCGAATTGAAGCTGTGAAGCGCTCTTCGTGCATTAAGGGTGCGCGGATGGCTTTTTCCCGTGTCAAGATGCACTGGACGAAGATGAAGGCCACCGTCGTGGCGGTTGAGGGCCCACCCGAAGGCAAGGACCACCGCAGACCGGAGTGGTATTTTGAAGACGTCCTAGAGGGTGCCCATTTGATAGAGGGTCAATGCTCGAAAAATGTCATGTTTGAATGAATGTATTCGGGCTGCCCTAGACTTTGTTTTATGAACCAAGACTTTTGTAATATATTTGTGCCTTTATCTAAAATTATTTTCCTCATGTGCGGTCGTTTTTATATCTGAAAGTTTGCCAGTCATCGGCTTTAGCCCCCACATAGGTACTACGGGGATGTTCGCCATAGCACATGACCACACTTGACCCAACGTCTTGGTCCATAAAGGAGGTGACTATGCAGCATACCAGGCAATTAGACTATGCGGCTTTATCACTTTCACGTAGCCATAGGAGTTTGACAATGTGACTATAAGCTAGCCCCTGGTGCGTGTGTGGCTATCCAAGCTTGGATGACGTAGGCACGTGACTGGGTGGACGCCAGTGATAACCCACAAGTATAGGGGATCACAACAGTTTTCGAGGGTAGAGTATTCAACCCAAATTTATTGATTTGACACAAGGGGAGCCAAAGAATATTCTCAAGTATTAGCAGTTGAGTTGTCAATTCAACCACACCTGGATAACTTAATATCTGCAGCAAAGTATGCAGTAGCAAAGTAATATGATAGTAGTGGTAACAGTGGTAAAAGGTAATGGTAGCAAAAGTAATATTTTTGGTGTTTTATAGTGATTGTAACAGTAGCAGCGGAAAAGTAAATAAGCGGAGAACAATATATGGAAAGCTCGTAGGCAATGGATCTGTGATAGAGAATTATGCCGGATGCGATCGATCATGTAACAGTCATAACCTAGGGTGACACAGAACTAGCTCCAGTTCATCAATGTAATGTAGGCATGTATTCCGAATATAGTCATAGGTGCTTATGGAAAAGAACTTGCATGACATCTTTTGTCCTACCCTCCCGTGCCAGCGGGGTCCTATTGGAAACTAAGGGATATTAAGGCCTCCTTTTAATAGAGTACTGAACCAAAGCATTAACACATAGTGAATACATGAACTCCTCAAACTATGGTCATCACTGGGAGTGGTCCCGACTATTGTCACTTTGGGGTTGCCGGATCATAACACATAGTAGGTGACTATAGACTTGCAAGATATGATCAAGAACTCTCATATATTGATGAAAACATAATAGGTTCAGATCTGAAATCATGGCACTCGGGACCTAGTGACAAGCATTAAGCATAGCAAAGTCATAGCAACATCAATCTCAGAACATAGTGGATACTAGGGATCAAACCCTAACAAAACTAACTCGATTACCAGATAAATCTCATCCAACCCATCACCGTCCAGCAAGCCTATGATGGAATTACTCACGCACGGCGGTGAGCATCATGAAGTTGGTGATGGAGGAAGGTTGATGATGATGATGGCGACAGATTCCCCTCTCCGGGGCCCCGATCGGACTCTAGATCAGCCCTCCTGAGAGAGTTTAGGGCTTGGCGGTGGCTCCGTATCGTAAAACGTGATGAATCCTTCTCTCTGATTTTATTCTCCCTGAAAGTGAATATATGGAGTCATGTTGAGGTTGGTGGAGCGTCAGGGGGCCCACGAGGCAGGGGGCGCGCCCTCCCTCGTGGACAGGTGGAGGCCCCCCTGACGTGGATCTTTCTTACAATATTTTTATATATTCCAAAATAATTCTCTGTTGATTTTCAGGTCATTCCGAGAACTTTTATTTCTGCATAAAAATAACACCATGGCAATTCTGCTGAAAACAGCATCAGTCCGGGTTAGTTCCATTCAAATCATGCAAGTTAGAGTCCAAAACAAGGGCAAAAGTGTTTGGAAAAGTAGATACGAGGGAGACGTATCAACTCCCCCAAGCTTAAACCTTTGCTTGTCCTCAAGCAATTCAGTTGATAAACTGAAAGTGATAAAGAAAAACTTTTACAAACTCTGTTTGCTCTTGTTGTTGTAAATATGTAAAGCCAGCATTCAATTTTTCAGCAAAGATTATAAACTAACCATATTCACAATAACATTTAGGTCTCATGTTTACTCATATCAATGGCATAATCAACTAGCGAGCAATAATAATATATCTCGGATGACAACACTTCCTCAAAACAATCATGATATGATATAACAAGATGGTATCTCGCTAGCCCTTTTTGAGACCGCAAAACATAAATGCAGAGCACCTTTAAAGATCAAGGACTGACTAGACATTGTAATTCATGGTAAAACAGATCCAGTCAAGTCATACTCAATGTAAACTAACAGTAATGGATGCAAATGACAGCGGTGCTCTCCAACTGGTGCTTTTTAATAAGAGGATGATGACTCAAAATTAAAGTAAATTGATAGGCCCTTCGCAGAGCGAAGCAGGGATTTGTAGAGGTGCCAGAGCTTGATTTTGAAATAGATATGAATAATATTTTGAGCGGTATACTTTCATTGTCAACATAACAACCGAGAGATCTCGATATCTTCCATGCCACACACATTATAGGCGGTTCCCAAACAGAATGATAAAGTTTATACTCCCCCTCCACCAACAAGCATCAATACATGGCTTGCTCGAAACAACGAGTGCCTCCAACTAACAAGAGTCCCGAGGGAGTTTTGTTTGCAGTTATTTTGATTTGATTTGCATAAAGCATGGGACTGGGCATCCCGGTGACCAGCCATTTTCTCGTGAGTGAGGAGCAGAGTCCACTCCTCTTGAGAATAACCCGCCTAGCATGGAAGATACAGATAGCCCTAGTTGATACATGAGCTATTCGAGCATACAAAACAGAACGTTTACTTGAAGGTTTAGAGTTTGGCACATACAAATTTACTTGGAACGGCAGGTAGATACCGTATATAGGTAGGTATGGTGGACTCATATGGAATAACTTTGGGGTTTATGGAATTGGATGCACAAGCAGTATTCCCGCTTAGTACAAGTGAAGGCTAGAAAAATACTGGGAAGCGACCAGCTAGAGAGCGACAACAGTCATGAACATGCATTAAAATTAATCAACACCGAATGCGACCATGAGTAGGATATAATGCACCATGGACATAAATATCGTAGAGGCTATGTTGATTTTGTTTCAACTACATGTGTGAACATGTGCCAAGTCAAGCCACTCGAATCATTCAAAAGAGGATACCACCCTATCATACCACATCACAACCATTTTAATAGCATGTTGGCACGCAAGGTAAACCATTATAAACTCCTAGCTAATTAAGCATGGCATCAACAACTATAATCTCTAATTGTCATTGCAAACATGTTTATTCATAATAGGCTGAATCAGGAACGATGAACTAATCATATTTACAAAAACAAGAGAGGTCGAGTTCATACCAGCTTTTCTCATCTCAATAAGTTCATCATATAATCATCATTATTGCCTTTCACTTGCATGACCGAATAGTGTGGAAAATAATAATAGTGCACGTGCATTGGACTAAGCTGGAATCTGCAGGCATTAAATTCAAGAGAGAAGACAAGGTAATATGGGCTCTTTTGTCAGATCAACAATAGTGCATATAAGAGCCACTCAAAATTTTCATTATGGTCTTCTCCTCTCGACCTCCAAAGAACAAGAAAAGAAATAAAACTATTTACACGGGAAAGTTCCCAACAAGCAAAAGAAGAACGAGAAATCTTTTTGGGTTTTCTTTTTAATTACTACTACAAGCATGGAAAGTAAACTAATTAAAATCTACAACTAATTTTTTGTTTTTCTTAAGGTTTATTAAACACACAAGAAGAAAGCATAAAAAGGAAAATAAACTAGCATGGATGATACAATGAAAAAGTATGAGCACCGACAACTAGCAATGAGTGTGTGAACATGAATGTAATGTCGATGAGAAATACATACTCCCCCAAGCTTAGGCTTTTGGCCTAAGTTGGTCTATGAACACGGCTGGCCTGGCGGATATCCAAAGTTGTAGTTGGAGTCGTACTGAGAAGAATCCCCCTGGTGCCACTGGTTGGCGATCTCTTCCGGATTCCACTGATAAACAGACTACCGGTGACGATCAAATTGTGGTTCCGGCTCTGGCTCTGTAGCTGGTATGGGGTTTCGGTGGGCTTGAATGGCCTCCGGCGGAACAAGGTACTTGCCTGCAGATAAGTCAAACAAGAAAGGAGCAGGCAAAGTAATAGTCTCAGGGTGATTTTTATCAAGTATCAGCTTGTACTTAAGCATCGTTTCCTTATTCTTAACGATAAAATCTTGTGCTACCATACTATTATAGTCTAGAAAAACAGGAGGCAGCAACTTTTCTTCCTTCTCATAATGTCTAATAGGTATGTTAAAATGTGCAGCGAGGCGCGAGGCAAAAATACCTCCCAATATGGGGCCCTTAGTACGGTTAAGATTTAACCACTTTGCAACAATAGCGCCCATACTAAATGTGTCATCACGGAACAAGGCATGGCACAAAATAACAATATCAGGGGCACTAAGGTTGCCACAGTTTCCGCGACCAATTAAGCATCTACTAGCAAATATTGCAAAGTAACGTAAAACAGGAAAATGTATGCTAGTAATTCTTGCATCGGAAACTTTCCTCGTTTCCCCACAGCAATTGTATCAATAAACCCTTCCACATCGTCACGACGTGGTTCCTCTACGCTTCCCTTGAAAGGGGTCAAACAAACCCAACATAAATCACGAAGTGACATCTCCTTATGCTCATCATATAAATAAAATTCCACCGTAGGTGGTGATCTCCTAGCATGGAAATGAAAGTTTTGCACAAAGATATTGGTGAGTAAGAGATATTGTTTGCGTTGGTCGTGGAGGAAGGCGGTGAGGCCCGCATTCCCAGCCAATTCATAGAAATCATCATAAACCCCGGCTGCTCTCAAGAAATCATCACAAGGCCATTCACACGGCCGGACCTCCACGGTGCGAGGGAGATTATACTTGGGCTTCTTGTTCTCTTCACTTTATTTATCCTTCGAGCTTCGGCTTGATGAGCCCCTCAAAAATCTCTTCATCTTTTTCTGAAAATTTCTGAAATTTTTAGTAACTTCAAAATAAAAGTGAACCAAACTCAATAAAATTGATAGCAACTACTCCTACAAGTGCCTAGAGACAATATCATGCATCAAAAGTACTTTTGACCACATAAATTTGACATGCAAGCTCAAGAACATGGTCACCTAAGCAGCAAAAAATATGCAATGAATAAAGCACTAGAACAAAAACTAATTGGACCATTGGAGGAGTCACATACCAAAGAACAATCCCCCAAAGCAGTTTTGTGAATAGAGCTTTGAGCAATGAGATCGAAAATGGCAGCAAGATGAGCTTGGACTCAGGTTTGAGTTGGCTAGTGAAGTTTTCGGGAGGAAGAAGGAGTGTGTGGTAGCTGGAATAAGTGGAGGGGAGCCACCATGGGCCCACGAGGCAGGGGGCGCGCCCTGGACCCTAGTGGCCAGGTGCTTGCTCCCCCTGCTGTGTTCTCAGTGCCAGATATTCTCAAATATTCCAAAAAAAATCATATTTAAATTTTAGGGCATTTGGAGAACTTTTATTTTTGAGGCATTTTTTTATTGCATGAATAATTCAGAGAATAGACAGAAATTACTATTTTTGCTTTATTTTATATAAATAACAGAAAGTAAAAAGAGGGTACAAAGAGTTGTGTTTTCTAAATTCATCCATCTCATGCTCATCAAAAGGAATCCACTAACAAGGTTGATTAGGTCTTGTTAACAAGCTCATTCCGAATAACATGGAACTGGAGAATTTTCGAATAACACTAGGTTACCTCAACGGGGATATGCATGTCCCCAACAATAAGAATATCATATTTCTTCTTGACAGTAGGAAGAGGAAATTCAAAACCTCCAATAGTAATAGTTGAAATTTTTCCAATAGAATTGATACTGTGGACTTGAGGTGTTTCCTCGGAAAGTGTATCGTATGCTCATTACCATTAACATGAAAAGTGACATTGCCTTTGGTGCAATCAATAACAACCCCTGCAGTATTCAAAAAGGGTCTTCCAAGAATAATAGACATACTATCGTCCTCGGGAACATCAAGAATAACAAAGTCCGTTAAAATAGTAACGTTTGCAACCACAACAGGCACGTCCTCACAAATACCGATAGGTATAGAAGTTGATCTATCAGCCATTTACAAAGATATTTCAGTAGGTGTCAATTTATTCAAATCAAGTCTACGATATAAAGAGAGAGGCATAACACTAACACCAGCTCCAAGATCACATAAAGCAGTTTTAACACAGTTTCTTTTAATGGAGCATGGTATAGTTGGTACTCCAGGATCTCCTAGTTTCTTAGGTATTCCACCCTTAAAAGTATAATTAGCAATCATGGTGGAAATTTCAGCTTCCAATATCTTTCTTTTATTAGTAACAATATCTTTCATGTACTTAGCATAAGGATTCATTTTAAGCATATCAGTCAAATGCATACGCAAAAAGATAGGTCTAATCATTTCAGCAAAGCGCTCAAAATCCTCATCATCCTTTTTCTTGGATGGTTTAGGAGGAAAAGGCATGGGTTTCTGAACCCATGGTTCTCTTTCTTTACTGTGCTTCCTAGAAACAAAGTCTCTCTTATCATAACGTTGATTCTTTGATTGTGGGTTATCAAGATCAACATCAGGTTCAATCTCTACTTCATTGTCATTACTAGGTTGAGCATCAACATGAACATCATTATTAACATTATCACTAGGTTCATGCTCATTACCAGATTGTGTTTCAGCATCAGAAATAGAAATATCATTGGGATTCTCAGGGGTGTCATCAACAGGTTCACTAGAAGCATGCAAAGTCCTATCATTTTTCTTCTTCTTCCTCTTAGAAGGACTAGGAGCATCAATATTATTTCTCTGAGAATCTTGCTCAATTCTCTTAGGATGGCCCTCAGGATACAAAGGTTCCTGAGTCATTTTACCACCTCTAGTCATAACTCTAACAACATTATCATTTTTCTTACTATTTAATTCATTGAGCAAATCATTCTGAGCTTTAAGTACTTGTTCTACTTTAGTGGTAACCATAGAAGCATGTTTACTAATAAGTTTTAGTTCACCTTTAACATTAGCCATATAATCACTCAAGTGTTCAATCATATAAGCATTATGTTTCAATTGTCTACCAACATAAGCATTAAAATCTTCTTGCCTAACCATAAAGTTATCAAACTCATCTAAGCATTGGCTAGCAAACTTAGTAGGAGGGATTTCAGCTTTATCATATCTATAGATAGAATTTACCTTTACTACCTGTGTCGGGTTATCAAGACCATGTATTTATTCAATAGCCGGTAAATTAAGACCATGTATTTCTTCAATAGGAGGTAAATTCTTAACATCTTCAGCTTTAATACATTTTTCTTTCATTGATTTCTTTGCCTCTTGCATATCTTCAGGACTGAGAAATAGAATACCCCTTCTCTTCGGAGTTGGCTCAGGAGTTGGTTCAGGAATTGGGATCAGGGATTGGATCAGGTAGTGTCCAATTATTTTCATTAGTCAACATATTATTCAATAGAATTTAAGCTTCATCAACAGTTCTTTCCCTGAAAACACAACCAGCACAACTATCCAGGTGGTCTCTGGAAGCATCGGTTAGTCCATTATAAAAGATATCAAGTATCTCATTTTTCTTGAGAGGATGATCAGGAAAAGCATTAAGTAATTAGAGAAGCCTCCCCCAAGCTTGTGGGAGACTCTCTTCTTCAATTTGCACAAAATTATATATTTCCCTTAAAGCAGCTTGTTTCTTATGAGTGGGGAAATATTTAGCAGAGAAGTAATGAATCATATCCTGGGGACTACGCACACAACCAGGATCAAGAGAATTAAACCATATCTTAGCATCACCCTTTAATGAGAACGAAAATAATTTAAGGATATAATAATAGCGAGTTTTCTCATCATTAGTGAACAGGGTGGCTATATCATTTAATTTAGTAAGATGTGCCACAACAGTTTCAGATTCATAGCCATAGAAAGGATCATATTCAACTAAAGTAATTATCTCAGGATCAACATAGAAATCATAATCCTTATCAGTAACAAAGATAGGTGAAGTAACATAAGCAGGGTCATATTTCATTCTAGCTTTCAAAGACTTTTCTTTAAGCTTAACTAATAATTTCTTAAGATCACTTCTATCATTGCAAGCAAGAAAGTCTCTAGCAATTTCTTCATCTATAACATAACCCTCAGGAACAACAGGCAATTCATATCTAGGGGGAGAATCTTCATCATCACTTTCATCAATATTATCAGTTTCAATAATTTTATTCTCTCTAGCCCTAGCAAGTTGTTCATCAAGAAATTCACCGAGTGGCACAGTACTATCAAGCATAGAAGTAGTTTCATCATAAGTATCATGCATAGCAGAAGTGGGATCATCAATAACATGCGACATATCAGAATTAATAGCAGAAGTAGGTCTAGGTGTCGCAAGCTTACTCAAAACAGAAGGTGAATCAAGTGCAGAGCTAGATGGCAGTTCCTTACCTCCCCTCGTAGTTGAGGGATAAATCTTGGTTCTTGGATCTTTCAAGTTCTTCATAATGATAAGTAGATATAAATCCTAAGTGACTCAAAGAATAGAGCTATGCTCCCCGGCAACGGCGCCAGAAAATGGTCTTGATAACCCACAAGTATAGGGGATCGCAACAGTTTTCGAGGGTAGAGTATTCAACCCAAATTTATTGATTCGACACAAGGGGATCCAAAGAATATTCTCAAGTATTAGCAGTTGAGTTGTCAATTCAACCACACCTGGATAACTTAATATCTGCAGCAAAGTATTTAGTAGCAAATTAATATGATAGTAGTGGTAACTATGGTAAAAGGTAACAGTAGCAAAAGTAATATTTTTGGTGTTTTATAGCGATTGTAACAGTAGCAGCGGAAAAGTAAATAAGCGAAGAACAATATATGGAAAGCTCGTAGGAAATGGATCGGTGATAGAGAATTATGTCGGATGTGAACGATCATGTAACAGTCATAACCTAGGGTGACACAGAACTAGCTCCAGTTCATCAATGTAATGCAGGCATGTATTCCGAATATAGTCATGCGTGCTTATGGAAAAGAACTTGCATGACATCTTTTGTCCTACCCTCCCGTGCCAGCGGGGTCCTATTGGAAACTAAGGGATATTAAGGCCTCCTTTTAATAGAGTACCAGACCAAAGAATTAACACATAGTGAATACATGAAATCCTCAAACTACGATCATCACCAGGAGTGGTCCCGACTATTGTCATTTCGGGGTTGTCGGATCATAACACATAGTAGGTGACTATAGACTTGCAAGATAGGATCAAGAACTCTGATATATTGATGAAAACATAATAGGTTCAGATCTGAAATCATGGCACTCGGGCCCTAGTGACAAGCATTAAGCATAGCAAAGTCATAGCAACATCAGTCTCAGAACATAGTGGATACTAGGGATCAAACCCTAACAAAACTAACTCGATTACATGATAAATCTCATCCAACCCATCGCCGTTCAGCAAGCCTACGATGGAATTACTCACGCACGGCGGTGAGCATCATGAAATTGGTGATGGAGGAAGGTTGATGATGACGATGGCGACAGATTCCCCTCTCCGGAGCCCCGATCGGACTCCAGATCAGCCCTCCCGAGAGAGTTTAGGGCTTGGCGGCGGCTCCGTATAGTAAAACGTGATGAATTCTTCTCTTTGATTTTTTTCTCCCCGAAAGTGAATATATGGAGTCAAGGTTGAGGTCGGTGGAGCATCAGGGGGCCCACGAGGCAGGGGGGCGCACCCAGGGGGGTAGTGCGCACCCCCACCCTCGTGGACAGGTGGAGGCCCCCCTGACATGGATCTTTCTTCCAGTATTTTTTATATATTCCAAAATAATTCTATGTTGATTTTCAGGTCATTCGGAGAACTTTTATTTCTGCACAAAAATAACACCATGGCAATTCTGCTGAAAACAGCGTCAGTTCGGGTTAGTTCCATTCAAATCATGCAAGTTAGAGTCCAAAACAAGGGCAAAAGTGTTTAGAAAAGTAGATACGACAGAGACGTATTAGCCAGTCCATACAATATGGAAAGAAAAAATCGCAAAAGATTTAGTGAGTCGCCGAACCGCTGACCAGCTCTCGCTATATCATGACAGTCAGTTTTCTGCTTTCTCTACTGAGGTGTTTGACCGGACGCACCAGAAACATAATCGCAGTAGTTCTCCCTTTACTACCTTAGCCGAACAAGAGGAACGTAAGGTGGTAACCACAGGAGCCGGGCAACCCAACTATTGACCAAAGACATGATTCGGAGCCGATGCATATAATGCAGTATTCGGGACACCGAAGTATACTATAGAAGTGTTCGGACTTTTTTTTGTTGTTGAAAAATATACGTGGCCGAATAGAGCCCTTGGCAATTTATGCCGACATGTATTATGTCAATCTGACGTGAAGAGGGAATACAGATTATGAAATAAGCCAATACCGAATAGGGTTGGACAAAAATGTTTCCACTATAGTCTGATTGACATGTCAAAACATGCTCTTACAAAGAATGCCATAAGCATCAAGGCTATTTTACATGCCAGGAATTTGTAAACAAGGGAAAGCTGTATACAGGTCCTAAAAAGGTTGTCTTGAAGATCCTTTGGCCATCCTGCCACACGTCTATACCGCTTTTCACCTTGGTGAAGGATCCTTTGAGAGGATCAACGATCGTACATATAGAAGGGGCCTGGGAGAGGGCCCTTGTACCACCGAAAAATGATCTAGGTTTTGAAGAACCTTAAATAAGAGAGAAAAGAGAATAAAGGGAGAAGAAGAAGATTAAGGTCCGAATAGGGTCGAGCCGTATTGTGGACTTTGTCCTTAATGTGCCTCCATCCATGCCCATGGTATTTTTAGTGCGTAGTTATGTGCGTGCAGTACATATGCCGCGATTAGGTGGGGGTTTTGACGGAGGCCGAATTGCTAGTCCAGTCCTGGATGAACCACTAGTCCAGTCCTGGATGAATCACACTGTCGTTCTACGGGGTAGATCGGACTCGTTTGATAGTGTCCAGGGACTTTGATGGCCGTTGAAGTATTCGGCTTGATAAGGCCACCCTGCACCTCAGCTGCGAGGGCCGCGGTATGCTCCTTAGTACAGAGGGAGCGCTCCATATTTCCATTGACTGTTATAACACTGTGTGGTCCGGGCATCTTGAGCTTTAGATAAGCATAGTGCGGGACTGCATTAAAGCGGGCGAAAGTGGTTCGTCCGAGTAGTGCATGATGACCACTGCGGAAGGGGACGATGTCGAAGATCAAATCTTCGCTTCAGAAATTATCCGGTGAGCCAAAGACTACTTCCAGCATTATTGACCCTATGCAGCGGGCGTCCACGTCGGGTATTACTTCTTTAAAAGTAGTTTTAGTAGGCTTGATCCTTGACTGATCGATACCCATTTTACGGACAGTGTCCTGATAAAGCAGGTTAAGACTGTTGCTGCCGTCCATGAGGACTCGCGTGAGATGGAATCCGTCGATGATTGGATTGAGAACCAATGTTGTCGAACCTCCATGACGGATACTAGTCGGATGGTCCCTGCGATCAAAAGTGATCGGGCAGGCCGACCACGGATTGGATTTTGGGGCGACTAGCTCTATGGTGTAGACTTCCCTTAGTGCACGCTTGCGCTCCCGTTTAGGGATATGAGTGACGTAGATCATATTCACTGTTTTTACCTCGGGGGGGGGGATTTCTTTTGCCCCCCTATGTTCGGTGGGCGAGGCTCATCGTCATCCTCGCTAGGCGTCTCCTTCCCATTATGTTTGGTGTTTAGCTTACCGGCCTATTTAAAGACCCAACAATTTCTGTTGGTATGATTGGCAGGCTTGTCAGGGGTGCCATGGATGTGGCAAGGCCGATCGAGTATTCTGTTGATGTCGCTTGAAGCTACGTTGGCATTTCCCCGAGGAAGGGATGATGCAGCACGGCGGCGGTAGGTATTTCCCTCATATATGAAACCAAGGTTATCAAACTAGTAGGAGAACCAAGCAACACAACGTAAACAACACCTGCACACAAATAACAAATCCTCGCAACCTGACGTGTTAAAGGGGTTGTCAATCCCTTTCGGGGTACGACGCCTCAAGATAGGCAAACAGACGTGAGATAAATTTGTAGTAGATTGAATGGTAGATCGCAAATAAAATAAATAGAAATAAAATGCAGGAAGGTATTTTTGTATTTTTGGTTTAATAGATTTGAAATAAATGCAATATAAAAGTAGATCACAAAGGCAAATATATGAGAAGAAAGACCCGGGGGTCGTAGGTTTCACTAGTGGCTTCTCTCGAGAAAAATAGCAAACGGTGGGTGAACAAAGTACTGTTGGGCAATTGACAAAACTTCAAATAATTATGACGATATCCAGGCAATGATCATTATATAGGCAACACGTCGAAGATTAGTAGACCGACTCCTGCCTGCGTCTACTACTATTACTCCACACATCGACCGCTATCCAGCATGCATCTAGTGTATTAAGTTCATGGAGAAACGGAGTAATGCAATAAGAATGATGACATGATGTAGACAAGATCTATCTATGTAGAGATAGAGCCCATTGTTTTATCCTTAGTAGCAACGATACATACATGTTGTTTCCCTTTCTGTCACTAGGATCAAGCACCGTAAGATCGAACCCACTACAAAGCACCTCTTCCCATTGCAAGATAAATAGATCAAGTTTGCCAAACAAAACCCAAATATCGGAGAAGAAATATGATTCTATAAGAGATCATGCATAAAAGAGATCAAAGAAACTCAAATACTTTCATGGATATAAAAAGATAGATCTGATCATAAACTCAAAGTTCATCGATCCCAACAAACACACCGCAAAAGAGTTACATCATATGGATCTCCAAGAGACCATTGTATTGATAATCAAGAGAGAGATGAAGCCATCTAGCTACTAACTATCGACCCGAAGGTCTACAAACGACTACTCACACATGATCGGAGAGGCACCAATGGAGGTGGTGAACCCCATCCGAGATGGTGTCTAGATTGGATCTGGTGGTTCTGGACTCTGCGGCGGCTGGATGAATATTTCGTCGACTCCCCTAGGGTTTCTGGAATATTGGGGTATTTATAGAGCAAAGAGGCGGTCCGGGGGGGCACCCGAGGTGGGCACAACCTAGCAGGGCGCGCCTGGGCCTCCTGACGCACCCTGGTGGGTTGTGCCCCTCTCGGGGCACCCCCCAGGCACAGCCAGGGCCCATTGTGTTCCTTCTGGCCCATAAAACTTCTCCGTATAGTTTCGTGGCATTTGGACTCCGTTTGATATTGATATAAAATGATATAAAATGACTATAAAATGATTATAAAACGATATAAAATGACTATAAAATGATTATAAACATGGAAAAAACAACAACTGGCACTTGGCACTATGTCAATAGGTTAGTACCAAAAAATGATATAAAATGACTATAAAATGATTATAAAACATCCAAGATTGATAATATAACAGCATGGAACAATCAAAAAATATAGATACGTTGGAGACGTATCAGTATCCCCAAGCTTAACTCCTGCTCTTCCTCGAGTAGGTAAGTGATATAAACACAATTTTTGATGTGGAATGCTGCCTAACATGTCATATCATATTTATTTTCTTTATAGCATGGACATTTGGACTTTTAGTTGTTCAAAGCAATAGTCTAGTTTTGACATGATAATTTAGATACTCAAGCATATCAGCAAGCAACCATGTCTTTCAAAATATCAACGCTAAAATGAGTTATCCCTAGCCCATCATGCTCAAACATTGATCCATTCATGAAACACACTCGAATATTAGCTACACCCAATACTTAAGTACGATCATATTTCCTCCTAGTTGGTGCTTTTATAAGAGAAGATGGAGACTCAAATTCAAAAATAAAAATTGCATAAAGTAAAAGAAAGGCCCTTCGCAGAGGGAAGTAGGGATTTGTATAGGTGCCAGAGATCAAAGTGAAAAACTTAGAGATAAAATTTTTTTGGGAGGTGTATCCATCCCACCAATGAAAACGACTTAGAGTTCCCAATACTTTCCATGCTTAGATATATCATAGATGGTTCCCAAACAGGAAATAAAGTTTATTCCTTTTTCCACCATACTTTCACTTTCCATGGCTAACTGTATCCATGGGTGCCCTCCATACCAACACTTTCCAAGGAATTTATTGTTTGACAACATAAAGTAAATTCATTTTTTTGCATTTCGGGACTGGGCATCCCTAATACCTTTGCCTTACTCTCGTGCAATGACAAGTGAATAAATACACATCTTGATAATAACACATCTAGCATGGAAAATATTAGCCACCCCTCACTGCTCCGCGAGCGAAACAAACACACAAAAGAGAAGTTTATTTTGAAAATTAGAGATGGCACATGCAAATTTCCTTAGAAAGGCAAAAGAATACCACATATAGGTAGATATAGTGGACTCATGTGGCAAAACTGGTTTAAAGGATTTTGGATGCACAAGTAGTGATCATACTTGGTGCAAAATGAAGGCTAGCAAAAGATTGAGAAGCGACCAACCAAGAAACAGATAATCTCATAAGTAAGCATTAAGCATAAATAACATCGAATAATGCACCACAAGTAGGATATAATTTCATTGCATGACTATTGACTTTCGTACTTGCATAGGGAATCACAAACCTTAACACCAATATTCTTACTAAAGCATAATTACTCATCAACATAACTCACATATCACATCATCATATCTCAAAACACTAAGAATCAAGTTTATTTTGTTCAATGATCTTCATGAATTTTTTTATTATATCCTTCTTGGATATCTATCACTTTGAGACTAATTTTCATGTGTTGCTTTTCATAAGCTCAAACAAATATAAGTCAAGATCATGAGCATACTTTTTCTTCTTTCTCTCAAATTAATTTAAGTGAAGCAAGAGAGAATTTCTTGAAAATTTTACTAACTCTCAAATAAATCTAAGTGAAGCAAGAGAGCATTTCTTCAAAAATACTAAGCACACCATGCTAAAAAAGATATAAGTGAAGCACTAGAGCAAGTCCATTGCTCATAAAAATTTAAGTGAAGCATAGAGAGCAATTTTAACAAGTCATGACATAATTTCGGATCTCCCAAATAGGTGTGTCCAGCAAGGATTGATGACTTAAAACACAAAATAAAACAAGCAACGACTCATATCATACAAGATGCTCCAAGCAAAACACATATCATGTGATGAATAAAAATATAGTTTTGAGTAAAATACCGATGATCGTTGGAAGAAAGCGGGGATGCCACTCGGGGGCATCCCCAAGCTTAGTTGGTTGCTCATTTTTGGATAATAGCTTGGGATGCTGGGGCATCCCAAAGCTTAGGCTCTTCCATCCTTCCTTCATCCATCGTAAGATAACCCAAAACTTGAAAACTTCAATCACACAAAACTCAACAAAACCTTCGTGAGATCCGTTAGTATAAGAAAGCAAACCACTACTATAAGTACCGTATCAAACCAATTCATATTTTGTTTTTGTATTATATCTTTTTTCGAAAAGGGGCACTTTATTACTTAAAAGGTTTAAGCATTACACCCGGCCTCTGCATAACTAAAATGCACACAGCCAACAATGTCCTCACGACAAGCCAATATAAAAGAAGAAGGTGAAATACAAAGATGAAATCTGTAGACGCCTAAAGCATAGGTGGCCCAATCCTAAGATCATGCTGCCACCCATGTTGGGTAAAAGTATCCCTCGCCGCATCCTCCAATCGTGTACACACGTCCGTAAACAGGTCTCGATTCTCCACTCGTTGTAGAGAGGACCATAAACGAAGCGTCCCAGTACATCTGTAGATAACCTGCATAAGAGAAGTACTTTTATCGTTAAAAACCTTATCATTTCTACATAGCCAAAGCGACCAAATCACGCCAAGCGCTCCCACCCTGAGAAGAATTCTAAACCTATGATCAATCCCATGTAACCAGTTGCCAAATATATTAGCAACACTACAAAGAGGATACAGGCCAAAAGCTATCTGGATGACTGACCATATAGAACGAGCCAATTTACAATGGAAGAACAAATGTTTTATTGTCTCATCATGCGGACAAAATACACATTGCGTACTTCCATGCCAATTCCTCTTAATAAGGTTATCTTTAGTAAGAACGACTCCGCGACGAAGATACCATGCAAAGATTTTATTCTTAAGAGGTATCTTCATCTTCCAGATCTTCTTATTATTATCAACTGGCACGTCTGACTGGATCAAAGCTCTATACATAGAATCCATTGAGAATTTCCCATGTAGGTTCCAAGGAAAGACATCGGATCCTTATGAAAACTGTACCGTGGTTAACCGCTGGAGCAGTATGTTCCACGATTGGAGTCTAGGTCCAGTTAAATCCCTTCTGAACGTCACATTTGGCGGAAATGATTCCAAAACCTTGGCAATAGTATCACCCTTGTGACGCACAATATTGTATAGAGCTGGATATTGTTCTCGGGGAGTAGCATTACCTAACCACTTATCCTCCCAGAATCTAATTTCTGAGCCATCCTTAATTGAGAAGGAACCATAGCGGAAGAAATATTTCTTCATTGCCATTAGTCCGGCCCAAAAATGAGAGTCCCCAGGCTTCCAGTATACTTGGGATACCGCCTTAGAACCCACATATTTTCTCCTTAGGATGGTTTTCCATACACCATCTTTCGTCAACAACTTAAACAACCATTTGCCAAGGAGGGCCCTATTCTTAACCTCAAGGTCATGAATGCCCAAACCACCTTGGTCCTTGGGATGGCAAACCACACTCCGTTTAGCAAGTTGATATTTCTTTCTCTCGCTATCTCCTTTCCAAAAGAATCTTGACCGGAAGTAATCCAATCTATGTAATACTCCTTTCGGCAATTGGAAGAAGGAAATCATATATAGTACCATGTTACTTAGTACTAAATTTATGAGGACCAACCTTCCTCCCAGAGATAGCAATTTACCTTTCCAACTGCTAAGTCTTTTTTGTAGTCTCTCCTCAACGTGTTTCCATTCAGCATTTGTGAGTCTCTGATAATGTATCCGTATCCCCAAATAAGTGATCGGAAACTGGCCCAATCCGCATCCGAACATGTCAGCATACAGATGGGTCTCGTCTTGAGCCTCGCCGAAACAAAAACAGTTCACTTTTATGGAAATTGATCTTAAGCCCTGAGAGTTGCTCGAATGCTGATAAAATTAATTTCAGATTTCTTGCTTTCTCGAGGTCATGATCCATAAAGAGAATCGTATCATCGGCATATTGAAGGATAGAGAGGCCACCATCCACTAGATGACTCACTACCCCATCAATTTGGCCATCAACCTTGGCACGCTCAATCATGACCGCTAACATATCAGACACTATATTGAATAGCATGGGTGATACTGGGTCACCTAGTCGCAATCCTTTCTTCGTTTGGAAATAGTTGCCAATGTCATCATTGACTTTAATGGCAACACTACCTCCAGTCACGAAACTATGGATCATTGCGCACCACTCTGCAGAAAAACCTTTCATGCTGAGAGTTTGTTGAAGAAAAGACCACTTGACTTTGTCATAAGCTTTTTCAAAGTCGACTTTAAGAACCACCCCATTCAGTTTTTTCCGATGCAATTCATGAACTGTTTCATGAAGGACAACAACCCCATCTATGATTTGTATTATATATACTGTATTCCAACTTTTCTATGGCAAAAACTCATCAAAGAAAACCATAGAGCCATCAAAATAAGCACATAACACAAAGAAAACAGAATCTGCCAAAATAGAACAGTCTGAAGCAATCTGGCTATTTCGAATACTTCTGTAACTCCAACAATTCTGAAAATTAGGACGACCTAAGAAATTTGTATATTGATCTACGATAAGTGGAATGGGTATTTTATCGCTCTCTGGTAAAAAAATGAAAATTAGTTTCATGAGCGTAAAAGTTTCTGTTTTTTCAGCAAGATCAAACAACTATCACCCAAGAAGATCCTAAAGGATTTACTTGGCAGAAACACTAATTAAAACATAAAAGCACAATCACAACAGTAGCATAATTGTACTAACACTCAAGAATAGGAAGCAAAAGGAAAAAATGAAATTTATTCATTGGGTTGCTGAGGGAGTCCTGGACTAAGGGGTCCTCGGGCGTCCGGCCTGTTATCTGTGGGCCAGACTAATGGGCTGTGAAGATACGAAGACCGAAGACTACACCCGTGTCTGGATGGGACTCTCCTTGGCGTGGAAGGCAAGCTTGGCGACGGAATATGTGAATTCCCTTCTTTGTAACCGACCTTGTGTAACCCTAGATCCTCCCGGTGTCTATATAAACCGGAGGACTTAGTCCGGATAGGATATACTCAACACCTTAGTCATACAGGCTAGACTTCTAGGGTTCAGCCATTACGATCTCGTGGTAGATCAACTCTTGTAATACTCATATTCATCAATATCAATCAAGCAGGAAGTAGGGTATTACCTCCATAGAGAGGGCCCGAACCTGGGTAAACATCGTGTCCCCTGTCTCCTGTTACCATCAACCTTAGATGCACAGTTCGGGACCCCCTACCCGAGATCCGCCGGTTTTGACACCGACATTGGTGCTTTCATTGAGAGTTCCTCTGTGTTGTCGCTGAAAGGTTTGATGGCCCCTTCAATCGTCAATAATGACGCTGACTGCGGAGAAACTTTCCTCCCCGGACAGATCTTCGTATTCGGCGGCTTCGCACTGCGGGCCAACTCGTTTGGCCATCTGGAGCAGATCGAAAGCTACGCCCCTAGCCATCAGGTCAGATTCGGGAGCTTGAACTACGTTGCGGACGTCCGTGGAGACTTGATCTTCGCCGGATTCGATACCGCGGCGGCCGCTCCCGGTCACCCCAATGATCATGACCTAAATTTGTCATCGGGCTGCATCCAGGAGATCGCTCCTATAACCGCTCTGGCCCTAGAGACGGAGCAGGCCGCACCATCCAAAGACGGGAGGATGAACCCCACTTGTAGGCCGCAGATTCCACGGCGTTGGAGCCGCACATGGACCTGGTCTCACACGATGCCTATGCCACCGGAACGCCGGACTCATCTCTGGCTGTAGGTTCCGAACCACGCGAGCCCGCGGACGCCAAGCTTGATCGTCTATCGATCTTCAAATTCAGCGCCGCGGACATCTTCCAGCACTCGCCTTTGGGCAATGTGCTAAACTCATTAAAAAACATGTCCTTGGCGGAGGACTCTCAGCCGAACTATATCCGGCTCGAACTAGGGGCTGACGATGGAGAATTTTTCTCCCCACCCGCCACCCACGTTATAGCCACGATCGAGGATTTGACCGATGAACTTGATTATGACTCCGAGAATATCGACGGAATGGACAATGATGCCGATGACAACGAAGACCCCTTGGATACAACTAATGAACAAGATGAACGGGAAGATAGGCAGGTCAGCCCTGCTAAACAGGCCACACACGAAGATTCAGAGGACGACAATTACCTCCCGCTCTCTGAGGATGAGGTGGGCCTCGGCACTGAGGATTTCATCGTGCCGGAGGAACCTCGTGAGCAGGAGCGCTTCAAGGAGCCTGAAAAAGAAGCAGCAGTAGCTTCAAGCTGACCAAGATCTGCTCAATGATAAATGGACCAAAGTCCTAGCCGCTGAAGAATACGGCCTTAGTGGACCAGCGAAAAGCTACCCGAAGCATAGATTGGTACCCCAGGGCGCCAATGAGGCGCTGGAGCCCGTACCATCATCGCACAATGCGGCAGGTCAACCACAACCGGGCCCAGGTAAAGTGGCAACTCAAGCCGAACACCAGACCGCCCCACCTCGCAGCAAAAGCAAGAACAAAACAGCTCGGGGTTACATATACGACCGTCAACAAGACTTGGGGAGCAAAGCAGGACACTCAAGAGCGATCTACAGATCACAAGGACATACCTCGACACGTGACGACGGCCACCTATTCGGACGTGACAAACCTAGCCACACCCGGGATGAAAACCGCAATTGGACTCTGTCGGAGATACGCCGCAGTGTGGCCCAACATAGAGGCGCCGCACACCCTCTTTGCTTCACAAATGAAGTAATGGGGCATGAATTCCTAAACTGGTTCAAACCCATGAATATCGAATCATACAATGGAACAACGGATCCCGCGGTATGGATCGAGGACTTCCTCCTCCATATCCACATGGCCCGTGGAGACGACCCTCATGCCATCAAATACCTACCACTAAAACTCAAAGGACCAACTCGGTACTAGTTAAACAGTCTGCCGGAAAATTCTATCGGCAGCTGGGAGGAGTTGGAGGACACCTTTCACAACAACTTCCAAGGAACATATGTCCGGCCACCAGACGCCAATGACTTAAGTAACATTGTCCAGCAGCCCGGAGAGTCGGCCAGGAAGCTCTGGGCCAGGTTCCTAGTTAAAAAGAACCAAATCGTCGACTGTCCGGATGCGGAGGCCCTTGCGGGCTTTAAACATAGTGTCCGGGATGAATGGCTTGCACACCACCTCGGTCAAGAAAGACCTAGGTCCATGACAGCCCATACCACTCTAATGACCCGTTTTTGCGTGGGAGAAGACAGCTGGCTCGCTCGTAGAAGCAACAGCGCCAGCGACTCGGGCACTTCCGAAATACGAGACGGCAATGGCAAGCCACGACGAAGCACATGCAACAGTCGCAATGATAATGAAAGATCACGCGACACAGCGGTCAACGCCGGATATAGCAATCCCAAGCCCGGCCAATGGAAAAAGCCATTCAAGGCTAACAGAGACTGACCATCCAAACTAGACAGGATATTGGACCGGCCCTACCTAATTCATGGCCACCCCAATAAACCAGCTAATCACACCAACATAAGCTGTTGGGTCCTCAAGCAGGCCGGTAGGCTCAACGCCGGACACAATGGAAATGGGCCACCAGGCAATAGGGACAACGGAGCGGCTCACCAGCTAAATGCCGGAGGGCGGAAGCAATTTTGCCCTAAAGATCGATCAAATCCGGAACAGAAATAGCATTTCGGCTTCCGCTGCCCATCTCGTACCCGTTAAAACTATACCGCGCATACATAATTACACACTCAAGATACTATGGGCATTGATGGAAGCATAATACAGACAAGTCTGCAGGCACTCTGGTAACATTCTTTAACCGCTCTCCTATTTTCTTTTGTTTCATTATCTCTTAAAAGCAGGTGGCGCAAAGGGGAAACACCTACGACCGACCCCATAGGAGTTCAGATCCGTACACTCACCCACGGGGCTACCCCCTTCAAGGACTCCCCTCGCTGAGGATAGGCGGCGCAGACGTGCGGCAGGAGGTCCAAAATAACTTTTTGTAGACCGCACTCTTTTTTCAAGCTTGTAACATGCCTTTTTCCTATGCCTTCGACCCAGGACATACCAAATTGTTGGGGTCGTGGCCCTTATGTATATCAAGTAACCATTGGCATATCACTCAGGTCCCAGTTCAATCCGAATTAATCACTCGCGTCTTTTCGCAAAATGAATACGCCTCCTATGGTCGTTTCATAGATATACCCCGGCTTAACTTGCCAGGGGCTCGGTACGGGAACAAATGGGTTGCCAACAAAGTCCGAACAACTTTTACAGCGTACTTCGGCGTCACGAGTTTGGCCTTATATGCATCAGCTCCGAATCATGTCTTGGGTCAATAGTTGGGTTGCCCGGCTCCTGTGCTTGCTACCCTATGTTCTGCTCTATCGGCTAGGGTAGTAAAGGGAGAACTACTGCGATTGTGCTACCGGTTCACCCGGTGACGCACCTCAGTAGAGAAAGCCAAAAACTAACTGTCATGATGCGGCGAGAGCTGGTCAACAACTCGATGACTTCTCGGAATCTCTAGCGATTCCTCCGTGTCACACGAAGGACCTCTTTTTCAGTTAATTATGTAAACGCATCGTATGGGTAAGCCGCATACATACTAGGGGCTATGTCGTAGACCCACCGTAAAACTCCTATGGCTAAGTGAAAGTGTTAACGCCCTATAGTCTGGTTGCCTGGTTCGTGATACGTCCATTTTGCATCATGCTTTTATATCGATATTTATTGCATTATGGGCTGTTATTACACATTATGTCACAATACTTATGCATATTCTCTCTTATTTTACATGGTTTACATAAAGAGGGAGAATGCCGGCAGCTGGGATTCTGGGCTGGAAAAGGAGCAAATATTAGAGACCTATTCTGCACAGCTCCAAAAATCCTGAAACTTCACGGAAGACATTTTCAGAATATATAAAAAATACTAAGCACAAGAAGTTCACCAGAGGGGCCACACCCTGCCCACGAGGGTGGGGGCGCGCCCTACCCCCTGGGCGCGCCCCCCTACCTGGTGGCCCTCCGATGTCCCTCTTATACTATATGGAGTCTTTCGATGAGGAAAAAAAATCATAATCCATCTTTCCGGATGAGACTCCGCCGCCACAAGGCGGAACCTTGGCGGAACCAATCTAGGGCTCCGGCGGAGCTGTTCTGCCAGGGAAAATTCCCTCCGGGAGGGGGAAAACATCGCCATCGTCATCACCAACGCTCCTCTCATCGGGAGAGGGCAATCTCCATCAACATCTTCACTAGAACCATCTCCTCTCAAAACCCTAGTTCATCTCTTGTATCCAATTCTTGTCTCCAAGTCCGGGATTGGTACCTGTGGGTTGCTAGTAGTGTTAACTACTCCTTGTAGTTGATGCTAGTTGGTTTATTTTGTGGAACATCATATGTTCAGATCCTATATGCATATTAATACCCCTCTCATTATGAACGTGAATATGCTTTGTGAGTAGTTACGTTTGTTCCTGAGGACATGGGAGAAGTCTTGCTATTAGTAGTCATGTGAATTTGGTATTCATTCGATATTTTGATGAGATGTATGTTGTCTCTCCTCTAGTGGTGTTATGTGAACGTCGACTACATGACACTTCACCATTATTTGGGCCTAGAGGAAGGCATTGGGAAGTAATAAGTAGATGATGGGTTGCTAGAGTGACAGAAGCTTAAACCCTAGTTTATGCGTTGCTTTGTAAGGGGCTGATTTGGATCCATATGTTTCATGCTATGGTTAGGTTTACCTTAATACTTCTGTTGTAGTTGCGGATGCTTGCAATGGGGGTTAATCATAAGTGGGATGCTTGTCCAAGTAAGGGCAGCACCCAAGCACCGGTCCACCCACATATCAGATTATCAAAGTACCGAACGCGAATCATATGAACATGATAAAAACTAGCTTGACGATAATTCCCATGTGGGCCACCTTGCTTCATATAAGAGTTTGTCCAGGCTTGTCCTTTGCTACAAAAAGGATTGGGCCACCTTGCTGCACTTTATTTACTTTTGTTACTTGTTACTCGTTACAAATTATCCTATCACAAAACTATCTGTTACCTATTATTTCAGTGCTTGCAGAGAATACCTTGCTGAAAACCGCTTATCATTTCCTTCTGCTCCTCGTTGGGTTCGACACTCTTACTTATCGAAAGGAATACGATAGATCCCCTATACTTGTGGGTCATCAAGACTCTTTTCTGGCGCCATTGCCGGGGAGTGAAGCGCCTTTGGTAGGTGGAATTTGGTAAGGAAAAATTTATATAGTGTGCTGAAATTTACTGTCACTTGTTACTATGGAAAGTAATCCTCTGAGGGGCTTGTTTGGGGTATCTTCACCCCGACCAGTAGAGCAAAGAGTTGCTCCTCAACCTACTGAACCTACTGAAAATTAAAATGCCTGCTTTGAAATTCCTTCGGGTATGATAGAGAAACTGCTAGCTAAACTTTTTGCAGGAGATGGAACATTACATCCCGATGAGCACCTAATATATGTGGATGAAGTTTGTGGATTATTTAAGCTTGCAGGTGTACCCAGAGATGTTATTAAGAAGAAGGTCTTCCCTTTATCTTTGAAGGAAGATGCATTGACATGGTATAGGCTATGTGATGATACGAGGTCATGGAACTACAAAGAATTGAAATTGGAATTTCATCAGAAGTTTTATCCTATGCATCTTGTTCATCGTGATCGCAATTATATATATAATTTCTGGCCTCGCGAAGGAGAAAGCATCAATCAAGCTTGGGGGAGGCTTAAATCAATGTTATATTCATGCCCCAATCATGAGCTCTCAAGAGAAATAATTATTCAAAATTTATATGCTCGGCTTTCTGATAGCAATCGCACCATGCTCGATACTTCTTGTGTTGGCTCTTTTATGATTAAGACTATTGAATTAAAATGGGATTTATTGGAAAGAATTAAACGCAACTCTGAAGATTGGGACCTCGACAAAGGTAAGGAGTCGGGTATGACACCTAAGTTTGATTGTGTTAAATCTTTTATGGATACCGATGTTTTGAGAAGTGGTTTCTTTCTGTGAATCGTTTGCTACTTTTTGTGAATCTTTTGCTACTCATGTTGATCTCCCTAGGGAGAAATGGTTTAAATATCATCCTCCCATAGAAGTAAAAGTAGCTGCACCTATTAAAGTTGAAGAAAAGACTGTCACTTATAATGATCCTATTGTTCCTACTGCTTATGTTGAGAAACCACCTTTTCCTGTTAGGATAAAGGATCATGCTAAAGCTTCAACTGTGGTTCGTAAAAGCAATATTAGAACTTATACACCTCCTGAGCAAGTTAAAGTTGAACCTAATATTGCTATTGTTAAAGATCTTTTGTCTGATAATATTGATGGGCATGTTATTTATTTCTATGATGAAACTGCTAGAATTGCTAAACCTTGTGCTAAAGATAAACCTAGCCCTATGGTAGGCTTGCCTGTTATTTCTGTTAAAATAGGAGATCATTGTTATCATGGCTTCTGTGATATGGGTGCCAGTGCTAGTGCAATACCTATTGACCTATATAGAGAAATTATGCATGATATTGCACCTGTTGGGTTAGAAGATATTGATGTCACAATTAAACTTGCTAATAGAGATACTATTTCACCAATGGGAATCGTTAGAGATGTTGAAGTCTTGTGTGGGAAAACTAAATATCCTGCTGATTTTCTTGTTCTTGGTTCCCCACAAGATAGCTTTTGTCCCATTATATTTGGTAGACCCTTGTTGAACACAGTTAATGCTAAGATAGATTGCAAAAAGGATTTTGTTACTATTGTTTTAGGTGATATGTCTCATGAATTTAATTTCTCTAAATTTTGTAGACAACACCATGAAGAGGAATTGCCTAGTAAAGGTGAAATTATTGGTCTTGCTTCTATTGCCGTTCCTCCTAGTGATCCTTTAGAACAATATTTGCTAGACCATGAAAATGATGTGTTTATGAATGAAAGAAGGGAAATACATGAAGTATTCTTTAAACAGGAACCCATCCTGAAACACAATTTTCCTGTTGAAATCCTAGGGGATCCTCCTCCACCCAAGGGTGATCCCGTGTTTGAGCTTAAACTGTTACCTGATACTCTTAAATATGCTTATCTTGATGAGAAAAAGATATATCCTGTTATTATTAGTGCTAACCTTTCAGAGCATGAAGAAAAGTGATTATTGAAAACTCTGAAGAAGCACCATGCTGCTATTGGATATACTCTTGATGATCTTAAGGGCATTAGTCCCACACTATGTCGACACAAAATAAATTTGGAGAAAGATGCCAAACCAGTTCATGATCACCAACGACGGTTGAATCCTAAGATGAAAGAAGTGGTAAGAAAGGAAATACTAAAGCTCCTTGAGGCAGGTATAATTTATCCCGTTGCTGATAGTCAGTGGGTAAGTCCTGTCCATTGTGTCCCTAAAAGGGGAGGTATTACTGTCGTTCCTAATGATAAAGATGAATTGATTCCGCAAAGAATTATTATAGGTTGTAGGATGGTAATTGATTTCCGCAAATTAAATAAGGCTACTAAAAAAGATCATTACCCCTTACCTTTT
Source organism: Triticum urartu (assembly GCF_003073215.2). Taxonomy (NCBI): domain Eukaryota; kingdom Viridiplantae; phylum Streptophyta; class Magnoliopsida; order Poales; family Poaceae; genus Triticum; species Triticum urartu. The sequence goes on along the minus strand of NC_053023.1, from coordinate 536,026,528 downwards.
ATTGATCAAATGCTAGAAAGGTTATCCAAACATACACATTTTTGCTTTCTAGATGGTTATTTTGGTTTCTCTCAAATACTTGTGTCAGCTGATGATCAATCTAAAACTACTTTTACTTGCCCGTTCGGTACTTTTTCTTATAGATGTGTGCCTTTTGGTTTATGTAATGCACCTGCTACCTTCCAAAGATGCATGATGGCTATATTCTCTGATTTTTGTGAAAATATTTGTGAGGTTTTCATGGACGATTTCTATGTCTATGGATCCTCTTTTGATGATTGCTTAAGCAACCTTGATCGAGTTTTGCAGAGATGTGAAGAAACTAACCTTGTCTTGAATTGGGAAAAGTGCCACTTTATGGTTAATGAAGGTATTGTCTTGGGGCATAAAGTTTCTAAAAGAGGTATTGAAGTTGATAAAGCTAAGGTTGATGCTATTGAAAAGATGCCATGTCCCAAGGACATCAAAGGTATAAGAAGTTTCCTTGGTCACGCCGGTTTTTATAGGAGGTTCATTAAGGACTTCTAAAAAAATTCTCGGCCTCTGACTAATTTATTACAAAAAGATATATCATTTGTCTTTGATGATGATTGTGTAGAAGCATTTGAAATACTTAAGAAAGCATTGATCTCTGCACCTATTGTTCAGCCACCTGATTGGAATTTACCTTTTGAAATTATGTGTGATACTAGCGATTATGCTGTAGGCGCTGTTCTAGGGCAAAGAGTTGATAAGAAATTAAATGTTATTCAATATGCTAGTAAAACTCTAGACAATGCTCAGAGAAATTATGCTACTACTAAAAAGG